>NC_057830.1:10723855-11026885 GCF_910594005.1 Cervus elaphus | reverse complement strand
ACCCTCATCTTCTGCATTAGAAAGTGAAGTCTTGACCACTGGACCGCCAGGAAAGTCCCTCATTGTTTAGATTTCTGCTCTGATGTCTCTTCTCTGCTGTCACTATTTAAAATCATGTACTCCTTGCCCCGCCCTACCCACCCCCCACTCAGTTACTCTCTACTCCATTATCACTGTACTTTTTTCAGAGCACTTACCCCTATGAAATTATGTTATTGTTTATGTATCCGCTGGTGTTGCTTCAGTGCCTAACTCACAGTATATACTCAAAAAATATTAGCTGGTTGAAGTAAATGAATGAAGCACTGTCTATGAGATATCACACTAAGTGCTTGAAGTTTACGACCTCATTTAAGCCTCAAGGTAATACTTTGAGATGGATTTGATTATGGATGAGGAAATTGAGGCTTAGAAGGGTTAAGAGACATTTTCATCAAGTCACATACCTAGTAAATGAGTGAAGACTAAAATCATCCAGAATCCTTTTTTTTCCCACCACTTCTCCCCTGCCTCACTCCTTTTGGCTTCCTTATTTATTCTTTCTTCCAAAGAAAGATTTAACTATTTTATTCCCAGATGAGTCTGGGAATGAACCACTGTGATGACGATAAAGTCTCAACCCTTTCCTCCATGGAAATCACTGTCAGCCACCCACTGTGGATTGCAAACCCAGGGAGAGCTCTAGTGTGATGTGTTCATGGATGGGGTTATTTTCCTCAGTCTGAGGTTCGGTCAGCTTCCTTCCTGCAGGTCCTGCCGGTAATCACATAGGCTATAACCAAACTCACCATCCTTCTTCCAGCGTCTTTACCCCAAACCACTTTTGTGAATTTGAGGTTATGAACTGTTGTCATCCTGACCAATCAGGTTTGACGAGAAAGTAGCACCTCTGGGAAACAGATCCTATCTCTTTGAGTTAATTTCCTCTTTGGCTTTGTATCAAAGGTGCAATGTTTCCGACTCCTCCACAGTGTGTGTGTGTGTGTGTGTGTGTGTGTGTAAACAAGTTTAGATACTGTAAAATTCACCAGCAATTTTATCCAGATGGGTAAGCAGCAGCAGAATCCAGTTTTAAACATTTCCATCAGCCCCCCAAAGATCTCTTATACCCATTTACAGTTAATCCCCAGGAAACCATGAATCTACTTTCTGAATATATGGGTTGGCCTTTTCTGGACATTTTGTATCAATAGAATTATTCAGTAAGTGATCTTTTGTGTCTGCTTTCTTTCACTTAACATGTCTTCTAGGTTCACGCAGGTTGTATCATGTATACATTTTGTCCTTTTATTTCTATTACTGAAAAGTGTCTCAGAGGTGTGGATCTGAATGGCACTCAGTGAGCAGTTCTCGCCCACTGATCCCTCCTCCAGGTCTCTTTCCTGGGGAGGAAATCCAACATGTCTACTCACAGGGTTTCCCCCAGCTCTGAGCTTCGTCACTTCTAGAGAATTCTCCAATTCAGCTCCCTGCAATTCTGTCTCCGTGAGAGGGCAAGCCTGAGTCACCTCACCTTGCACTTGGAATCCACAAGCTGCTTTAGCTATGTCCTCAACCCAGGGTTTTCTGGCAGGTCTCCCTTATTAGACTGAATGTTCTCTGCAGGGAGAAAGCAAAGGCTCAGTTGCTTCTGGGTGGTCTCAGTCTTCCAAGAACAGCGAGGAGCAGAAAACGAGTGTTTGATGGATGTGTGTGAGGGAAGCTTGTGGATGGAGCAAGGATGCAGCGGGGCTGGTGGACGACCCCTCTGCTCGTTCCATCCCTTTGACCCCACTGCCTGGCGCTCTCAGCCTGCTTCCGCGCCCGCAGCAGTGAGCAAGGCCAGTGGGGACATACAGAGCAAGAGGCTGGCTCCGTCAGCTCCCCTGAGGCCGCAGGCTCAGATGCCCAACAGTCCATTCCACAGAATGTACTGGAAAGAACAAGGATTCCTTCCCACAGGCTCTGGCCTTGAGTGACTTTAGGAAAGTTTTCACTTCTGGAACGTATGAAGAGTACCTACCACACAAACGGCGAGGATTAAATGAGATAAAGTGTCCAGGGTGCAGGCAGGCCCAGAGCACAAGAGCGCCCCCGCCCCCAAGCCTTTCATCTTCTCCCCTCCCCTCGTGTTCCTTCCCCCTCCCTGAGTCAGCAGATAAAGCAATTGTGAAGCTGCTTTAGAGTTCTGGAAATAGTGGTGCTCACACAATGCCTGAAGGAACTACCCTCTCTGTGAGAGGATTTAACATGTTTGGAGAAGCAGTTCCAAGGACTCCGAATTCAGTTTTGAAATCTCCGATTGTTGCAAGGCAGGGCAGCCAACTCTAAGATTTGCTTTGTACAATGCAAGTCGCAGAGAGGTATTGTTTGTCTGTTTTGATTTTTGTATTTATTTGTGTATTTTTTATTTTTTTTTTATTAGTTGGAGGCTAATTACTTCACAGCATTTCAGTGGGTTTTGTCATACGTTGATATGAATCAGCCATAGAGTTGATTTTTGTATTTATTGTCAACATTTAATAATTTAGAAATTTCTTATTACAATCTGATTGCTATTTTCTGCTGGACAAAAAAAAAAAAAAAACATCTGGCCACTGGGTTTCGTGTTGAATTGGCCTGCAAACAACTGGCCTGCAATACAGGAGACCCCGGTTCCACTCCTGGGTCGCGAAGATACCCTGGAGAAGGGATAGGCTATCCACTCCAGTATTCTTGGGCTTCCCTGGTGGCTCAGCCGGTTAAGAATCCACCTGCAATGCAGGAGACCTGAATTTGATCCCTGAGTTGGAAAGATCCCCTGGAGAAGGGGATGACTACCCACTCCAGTATTCTTGCCTGGAGAATTCTGTGGACAGAGGAGCCTGGCGGGCTATAGCCCATGGGCTCGCAAAGAATCAGACAAGCATGAGTAATTTTCACTCTCACCCTCCAGATAGCCTCAGTCCCCATGAATTTTTCTCTTGCTCTGAAGACCGGGGTCAGCTTTTCTTCACAAAAAGTCATTTACATTACCCGTCTGGCCCGAGGCACTTGAATCTGTGTCCTTTGGCAGGGTGATGCCCAAAGCGGGCCGTTCCTAGAATGTACAAAGACTTAGTGAGTGAGTGAGGCTCAGTTAGTGAGTGAGGCTTACAGGTGAGTGCTCAGTGAAGCTAGTTGTCCACCTGGGGTGAGGAGACTGTTCATCTGCCTTCATTTCATCTTTACTTCTGATGAAGTGTCATTTTCCTTAGGAAGAACTTGAAGGGGAAAGGGTGGAGAAGTGGGCTCATTTGGTCTTAACTTTTGGCTGGGATCTAGGAAAGTGAGGTTTGGTGAGTTCCTTTCTATATTTCAGAGCTGTTGCCCTGCCCAGCCCGACTTAATGTGGGACTGGGGATGTCAAGGGTTTAGCTTGCTGCCTGGCACAGACACAGGAAGCCCTTCACACGCTTGATGGTAAATGCTGTTTTTGTTGTCATGACCAGCATCAAACGCCCTGTATCCTGCCACTCTGACAACTCCCAGCACCCTTGCCTTCCTCTAGTCCTGACCCACTAATAGCCACCTCCTCTGCACTTTCCCCCCGCTGCCCGACCTCTCCCTAATTCCCAGACTCACTTTGCAGCCCGGAGACCTGACCCAGGTCACCACCCCTTTGGGTCAGACTTGTGGCTTCCCTCAGCCACTGGGACCAACTAGACATCCAAGGCCTCAGGGCTTCCAGCTGCTCCAGGTCAACAGTTCAGACTCTAATCCTGCTTCTGGCCTAAACGTAGGCTTGAGAGCTTACCCTTAGTGAGTTTGCTCATGGCATCTGGACGTCAGAGGCACAACCCCGTCCCCTCGCATCCCCTCATCTCATATACCTCACCCCCTCACCCTCACCCCCATCATGTGATTGACTCAGAGGAGGCAGGAACTCCAGGAGAGCAGAGGCCAGTGAGTGTCTGACTTGTTTGCTGCTGAATCCACAGTGCCTCGGCCACTCCCTGGTACACAATGGGTGCTCAGTAAATACTCAATGAATGGGTGACGGAATCAACGAATTCCGATCAGGGACCACATTTATGGTAAAAATGAGCAGTTTTTAGTTTCGGCTCCATATACCAAACTTTCATTTTCATTTTAAATTCATTGTATTGAAGTATAGTTGACTTACAACGTTGTGTTAATTTCTGGTGTATAGCACAGCGACTCAGTTATACATATGGACCTTCTTCTTCATATTCTTTTCCATTACGACTTATCACAGGATTATTGAAGACAGTAGGACCTTGTTGTTTATCCATTCTGTACAGGGCAGTTTGCATCTACTAATCCCGAGCTCCCAGTTCATCCCGCCCCTCCTCCCTCCGCCTTGGCAACCACAAGTCTGACCTCTGTGAGTCTGTGTCTGTTCTGTAAGTTCATTTGTGTCATATTATAGATTCCACAATTAAGTGGTATCATATGATATTCATCTTTCTCTTTCTGACTCACCTCTAGGCCCATCCAAGTTGCTGCAAAAGGCATTATTTCCTTCTTTTTTTATGGCTAAGTAGTGTTTTTGTTGGTGTTTAGTCGTGAAGTTGAGCCCAACTCTTTTGCGACCCCCTGGACCGTAGCCTGCCAGACTCTTATGTCCATGGGATTTCCCAGGCAAGAATACTGGAGTGGGTTGCTATTTCCTTCTCCAGGGGATCTTCCTGACCCAGGCATCGAACCCATGTCTCCTGCATTGGCAGGTGGATCCTTTACCACTGAGCCACCAAGGAAGCCTGAGGAGTATTCCATTGTACACACACACACACACACACACACACACATATACACATACCATATCTTCTTTATCCACTCATCTGTCAATGGACACTTAGGTTATTTCCATGTCTTGGCTGTTGTAAATAGTGCTGCCATAAACATAGGGGTGCATGTATCTTTTTAAATTAAAGAGAAGCTCTCAGTTTGGTAACTCTCTTAAATGTGTTGGTTTTGTGATCCTATTTCCCTTTCACGTGGAACAATACAATCATCAAAGAGAAGAGGGTCTGTGTGCTGGCCTTCTGGGGAGGAAGCTGGGAAGACCTCCCCCCGAAGTCAAGCTCTGAGCAGGGCATGGAATGAGTGATGGTGATGTCTGATGGAGCCAGGAGTGGGGAAGGGAGGGCCCACAAGATAAGAGGGACAGGGAGCTTGGGGACCAGCTAGCTATTGAGAGCCCACCAAGGATCCAGCAGGAGCGGGTACTGTTTGGGTTTCCTCTTGTGGGCCCTACTGGTGAAGGAGCAGCTCCACAGATGCTAACCCTGACTCTGAACTGACCTTAGGCAAGGCCCTCTCCCCATCTGTGGGAGATGTGGCTTGTGCCAAGGCTATCAAAGGGTGGAAGCCTCATAAACGCAGCTGCTTATTAGCCCTGATGGTGTAAAACCAGCAGCGTCGCCAACCATAGGCCCTGAACTTCCTCCCTGGCACCCTGTTTGGTTTCTCTTCCTGCCTGTTTTCTCTGCCAGGTGGGCAGCTAAAGTGACTCAGGTTGACAAAGTCCCAGACTGACGAAGTCACTTCCCTGTCCTCTGAGTAGTCCTAGCCTGGGGAGCCCTTCATCTTTTCCTCTCCAGCCCATTTGTCCCACGAAGATGAGCCATGAACCCCTTTGGGCAGTGGGAGCCGAGATGAAAGAACCAGGCCCCAAGCACTGGGCCCCAGACTCTTACTTCTCCTCTTTCTTCTGGCCCTGGGGCTCTCTTTGGGGGAAAAAGTTAATTTTAGACCACCAGGGTCGACTTCTTGAGGCTGATTTTTCACTATGACTTTTCTGGAAATGTATACTTCCCCATTGCTAGTATTGGTGTTAGTCACTCACTCATGTCAGACTCTGTGACCCCATGGGCTGCAGCCCATCAGGCTCCTCTGTCTATGGGATTCTCCAGGCCAGAATACTGGAGTGGGTAGCCATTCCCTTCTCCAGGGGATCTTCCCAGCCCAGGGACTGAACCCAGGTCTTCTGCATTGCAGACAGATTTTTTACTGCCTGGGCCACCAGGGAAGCCAGTAAACCTGGAGTGCCCTGAAATCTGGGATGGAGGTGGAGTCTGAGCAGCTTGAAGCCTCAGGGATGCCGCTCCTTCTGTATCCCCGCCTACCGTGGGACACAGTTCCCCAGCACCATGATGACACCGTAATTGAGGTCCTTTGCTGTCCCAGGTGCAATTGCACCACCCCAGAACTCTTTCCTCCCCTTTGTTACTCAGGATCTGGAGCAACCAGTGTTTTGCCATACCCACATCCTTGCCAAGGTGATCATCACAGCTTCAAGGTATTGAGCATCATTTTGTTTGACCAAGCATTCAATCAAATGTGTTATCTTCATTATCTCATTTGATGCTTGTAACAGTTTCACAAGGCACATAATATTATTTCTTTATCTTTCAAGAGAAAAAACAGGCTCAATTTTAATTTTTTATCTTTTGGCCATGCCACACTGCATATGGGATCTCAGCTCCCTTACCAGGGACGGAACCTGTACCCCCTGCATTGGCAGCAAGCAGTCTTAACCATGGGACTGCAAGAGAAGTCCAACAGGCTTGGAAAAGTTGGATAGTTAACCCAAAGTCACCAGTCAGTACATGGCAGAGCTGGAAATTTCAACCAGGAAATGAGACTCCAAAGCCTTACTTTCTTATTACCATTTCTGTGTCCCTTTAGAACACTGAGGGGGTTGAAGAGGGAGGGGAGATCTCACTGAGTTCTTTCCAGGGATGGGAAACCAACATCTGTGTGGAAGCTGAGGCAGCCATCTGGTCTCCCCAGTTCCCAGCAGGTGGGAAACGTGTTCATGCCAACCAGAATCTGGCATCTGACACTTACAATACCAGGGCATTTGCTTGTGCACTGAGTTACCCCAGCCTTTGGAGAAAAACCGCTGAGTTACAGACTCAAGAACAAGCCCTCATTATCCGTCAGTCTCCTGCCTCCTGGTTGGCCTGTTTATCACTATCTGAGCCACCAGTTTACCTGAGATGAACGGCATCTGGCAGAGCTCTGCCCTGCCACTTATGGGCCTGTAGGAAGACTGCTATAACTGTGCCAAATCATTTCATGTAATACTGGGATGGGGAATTCTCTGGCAGTCCAGGGGTTAGGACTCTGAGCTGCCACTGCAGGAGACCTGGGTTCATTTCTTGGTTGGGGAACTAAGATTCCCACAAGCTTCATTGTGTGGCGAACAAAAAATAAAACAAACAAACTGGGATGTATGCATACACTCAGACTACACATATCAATTTGCAAAAGATTTTTCATGTGGCAGAGTAGGAGTGGAAAACACAGTGTTTTTTTATTTCAATTTTTGTTATTGAAGTATAGTTGATTTGCAAAGTTGTGTTAGTTTCAGGTGTACAACAAAGTGATTCAGTTATACGTACATACATATATATATATATATGTGTGTGTATATATATATATATATAAAGATTCTTTTCCCTTAAAATGTTGAGTATAGTTCCCTGTGCTATACAGTAAACCGCTGTTATTTTATATATAGTAGTATGTATCTGTTAATTCCATACTCCTAATTTATCCCTCCCCTCCTTCACTTTTCACTTTCGGTAACCATAAGTTTGTTCTCTACATCTGTGAGTCTGTTTCTGTTTTGTATATAAGTTTACTTGTGTTATAAAATACAGTGTATTTTAAAACTCAAGTTATTTTTCATCTTCTGTTCATACTCTGAGGCCTAAACTCTTGTTCTCATCCCATCAAACCCTTACCCTCCACTTTTTACATTCTCTAGCTTTTTAAATTTTTTTAATTATTTTTATTTATTTTTTATTTTTTTCATTTATTTTTATCAGTTGGAGGCTAATTACTTTACAATATTGTAGTGGTTTTTGCCATACATTGACATGAATCAGCCATGGATTTACATGTATTCGCCATCCCAATCCCCCCTCCCACCTCCCTCTCTACCCGATCCCTCGGGGTCTTCCCAGTGCACCAGGCCCGAGCACTTGTCTCATGCATCCAACCTGGGCTGGTGATCTGTTTCACCCTTGATAATATACATGTTTCGATGCTGTTCTCTCGAAACATCCCACCCTTGCCTTCTCCCACAGAGTCCAAAAAAATATGGAATGCTTCACGAATTTGCATGTCATCCTTGCGCAGGGGCCATGCTAATCTTCTCTGTATCGTTCCAATTTTAGTATATGTGCTGCCGGAGCGAGCACCATTCTCTAGCTTTTTTAAAAGAGAAAACCTGCTGGGATTTCCTTGGCCATCCAGTGGTTAGGGCTCTGTGCTTCCACTACAGGGGGCATGAGTTTGATCCCTGGTCAGGGAGCTAAGAGCCTGCATGCCACTTGGTCATGGCACTTGGTACAGTCAAAAGAAAAAAAGAAAAGCTGCCAACATACAAACTACCCTTTGTGTGCATGCCTACAGGTGTGTATGCCTACAGGTGTGCATACATCAGCACACACAAAAGCACGTTTGTATCTTTCTGGGTATAAAATAAGGTGTGCTCATTGTGCATTGGGATGCCTTATGAAGACAGAACTGACAGGCCTAGTTGATGGACTGGAGGTGGAGGATGAGGAGAATGGCAGAATCAGAAATGATGCTGAGACGTCTGACTTGAGCATGTAGACAGAGAGCAAACTGTTGGAAGGAAGTTTCCAACAGGCAGCTCATGATTCCACTGCCTGAAAAAGGGGATAGACTATCCAAGAAAAACCAAAGAGGAAACTCTTAGATGGAAGAGAGAGGTCAGGAGGCCCAGGCGGTCTGAGGGGGACTCTGGACCCTCCAGGCCTGCATCAGCTCTGCTGCTGCGGATCATCAGTGGTCAGGAGACTCTGGGGCCCCAGGGGAGGCAGGGGCCCAGGAGGGAGCTGCACACCCCTGCACCATGTGCCTTGAGCAACAATTGAGAAAATACAGGGGAAAACTGGCCCCTGGTGTGGCTGTTTCACCAAAGAGAGACGAAACCACAAACAGCAGAGTTCCCCAGTGAGCACTGCTCTCGGTCCAGCTCTTTGCACGTCAAGTAAGAGGTGGTGAAGGTTTCCACACACTAAGGAAATCGCCCCCAAATAGGAATAATGTTAATGACAAAAATGCCAGACAGATGAGGTGGTGGGGCAGCTATTCGGGAGGGCAGTGGGAACCTTCTAGAAGGGCCTTGCAAATCAGACCACAAAGTGCTCCCCTCTGATCACGGCAGTTTTTGGAAATCAGTGTAACCAATGGCAGCGCTTGACACTCAGATGTGAGAAATGTCACTTTTCTTTGTTTCTATAAATAAGATCAGTGTGCTCAGGGACCCACTGCTTGGTGAGCGAAGTGTTCCATCTCAGTCCCACTTGGAGTGCTGTCTTCCATCTCAGCAACTCCATACATCACACTCACACATACCCATGGAGGAGGCTGCAGATACCCAGGCATTGCAGGCTGCAAGAACGCCAGGGCAAGGACAAGGCAGTCCAGGAAACAGACGTTGATGAAATCTCACTGGGATGGGAGCCATGGGCTGTGGAAACCGCTATGCATCTAGAGCTAGCGGGTGTGAACCAGATAGATTTCTGCAAAGGGTGAAGCGAATGAAGTGATAAGAAGAGAAGTAACAGTGGTCCACGGCCTCTTCAAGCTGCAGAATGGCTTTTCCCTAGAGAGAGACAGCTGCGGCAAATCTCCCTAAGCAGCAGGTAGGTACTCAGCATGGGTCACATACATGGGGAGGAGGAGGAAGCCGAGGAAGGAGCCCCAGGGGCCCTAGGAACTCCCCACCTACCCAGGGTTCTGGTTGCAGGCCTCTTATAGTTGCTCCTTCCAGAACATTCCCCCTGAACCTGATTGCTCTGTTCCTACCTTCAGGCCCCAGCTTCGTATCTCATTTCAGTACTCCACCCTGACCCTTTAGATGTTAAGGCCCTTCTTTGGTCTCCACCTGCCCTCATGCAGGCTTAAAGCCTTAGTTCTCTTTCCTCACACTGAACCCACAGGGCCTTCCTACTGATTCCCCTTCTCTCCTGGCTCCAGATATCGGCCTGAGATAAAGGCATACTACTCTCTAAGGCCAGGGTTTAACAGTTACCCTTGTTGGCATCTTCCTATTTTCCCTAGACTCCAGCTCATGCTTACCATGACAACTCTGAATTTCAGGTTCGTTCTGTGGCCTGCCCTTTTTCTAGACTTTGGCTGGTTGCTTTTCCAACAACAAATTCTTCTTATTCAGATGAGGAGTGGAGCAGGGGCTGCATCAGTGCTGGGCTCCCTCGAGTCCAGGGATCCTGTGCCCACAATTAAGGTGTGATGGAAAAGACAATGGCACCCCACTCCAGTACTCTTGCCTGGAAAATCCCATGGACGGAGGAGCCTGGTAGGCTGCAGTCCATGGGGTCGCGAAGAGTCAGACATGACTGAGCGACTTCACTTTCACTTTTCACTTTTATGCATTGGAGAAGGAAATGGCAACCCACTCCAGTGTCCTTGCCTGGAGAATCCCAGGGACGGGGTCTCACACGACTGAAGTGACTTAGCAGTAGCAGTAGCAGTCAGGCCCCCTAAGGCTAACAACGCCCTCTAGTGGTAGTGATGCAACTGCAGCTGAAGGCATGGATAGTAGTAATATTAATAGCAAACTTTTTTTTTAGTGCTTGTATTTTATATATTTTACATATGCTAGTCATTTAATATTGACATCAATCCATTGAGAGTAACATGATTATTTTCACTATTTTATAGATAAGGAAATAGGTACACAGAGAGATTAAGTAAGTTGCCCAAGGTCACAAAGCTAGTTAGGAACAGAGCCAGGATCCGAGTCCAGGAAGTCTGGTTTCAAGGTTGGTGATTTAACCTCTATGCCTGGAATTCCCTGGTGGTCCAGTGGTTAACACTTCTATTTCAATGCAGGAGCACAGGTTTCATTCCTGGTTGCGAACTAAGATCCCACATGCCACGAGTCCAAAAAACAAACAAAAAACCTCTGTACCATATAGCCTCCTATAATAAAAGACAGCACGTACCCATTCCACTAACCCCCTCACACACAGACATTTCCTTCCCCCTCTGCAGAAATTCCTATTTTAGGCTCCCTCTGAAGAGAGAAGCAAGAATAATAGTTCAGCTGCAGCCCAGATATAGGCTAGCACCCAGAAACACCAAGGGACCACCGCAGAGCTCGGAAGTCTGAAGAGCTGTCCAACTTCCAGCCAAGGGTCCCTGTATTTACAGGGGGGGTAGTTTTAGGCTCTGCGTGTTCCTCTTCCAAGACCTGTCCCGCAGGCTCAGCCCTAAGCAGGATGAACATGAAGGGTCTTATGAGTTGTTTCCGCTGACCCACACATGTGAGGAAACACATGATCCTTGTCATTTGAGGATGGAGCCCATGACCACCTCGTGGGTGTTGTCCTAATTTTTTCACTTTTTCTGCCTGTGTTGCCTGGAACACTGCAAAGTTTCATTCTGCCTAATATCCCCATGACAGGAGTTCTGGGAGAACTCAGCCAACATTGATGAATCTCAAACCCAAGGAGATAAGAAGTCATGTTCAAAGAAGCAGAATCCACAAACTAAACGGATTTTTTAAAGGAAGCCCAATCTTTAACTTGTATCTCTGTTGTATTACGAAGGATTTAATTTCTAATTCCCATCAAGATTATGTGGGACTGAGTCTTTAAGACTGCCAAGACATGGAAAACAAACTCATGGTTACCAAAGCGGATAGTGGAGTAGGGGGTGAGATAAATTAGGAGTTTGGGATTAACATACATACTACTATATAAAAATATTTAAACAACAAAGACCTACTGTCTAACACAGGGAACTATATTCAATATCTTCTGTTGTTGTTCAGCTGCTTAGTGTCCAGCACTTTGTGATCCCATGGACTGGAACACGCCAGGCTCCCCTGTCCTTCGCCATCTCCCGGAGCGTGCTCAAACTCATGTCCCTTGAGTCAATGATGCCATCTAACCATCTCTTTCTCTGTTGCCCCCTCTTCCTCCTGCTTTCAATCTTTCCCAGTATCAGGGTCTTTTCCATTGAGCTGGCTCTTCGCATCAGGTGGCCAAAGTATTGAAGCTTCAGCTTCAGCACCAGTTCTTCCAAAGGATATTCAGGATTGATTCCTTTGATTATCTTCTAATAACCTATAATGGAAAAGAATCTGATTTTTCCATTACATATATGTATATATAGAAAGAGAGAGAGAATATATATATATCCAGCAGTGACAAATTCCTTCTCTACATCTGTGTGCCTCAGTGGAAGGCACGGCAGAAGCACTCACCCACACAGCATCTGAGAAAGGCCCTGCTCAGAATAACCGCTCCCTGTCCCTTTGAAAACTTTATTGCAGCCTTTCCACCTTCTGGAGTGGAGGCCAGGAGCCTTCAGAACATTCAGGCCATACTAACCCCAAAATGATTTCTGCCAACTTTTAGGATACTTGAAAGATGTTATTTCTTTCTTTCTTTTTTGCTTGTTTTTTGTGGGATCTTCCTGGATCAGGGATCAAACCCACGTCGCCTGCATTGGCAGGCGGATTCTTTACCACTGAGCCACCTGGGACCTGGGAAGCCCTCAGAGATGTCATTTCTAATCAGGCCTCTCAGGCTTCAAGCACAAGAGAGGCCAACTCCAGCCGCCATCACCCATCTCCTACCCTCTTCTCATCTCTGTCTCCTTCCTACTCTGGGCCCCTAGTCCCCACCTCCTTCCAGGTTGGCCCTCAGTCGTCCTGAGGCTTTTTAGGAAGCCTGGAGGATCTCACACTCAACAAGAATGATGCTGTCTCAGCCTGAGTTTGCTAGGCTCCCTAGTTCAGGGAGGGGATGACACAAGGTCAGGAAGGAAGGACATCTGGCTCAAGCCCTCTTCCTCGTTGCCACCAACTGTCCCCACGTTGGCGGTTGCCACTGGGCAGCTGCCAGTACCAGGGGACCGTGAGGAAAAGAAGCCCCTGGCTCACCACTGCGCCTCATTTCCAGGGCAGAGCCCAGTCCCACTGAGCCTGCGGACAAAACCCACCATATCTCTTATCTCTGCTTTCATCTCTCCTTGTCCATTGCTGTTGGGGCAAGGGACAAAAGCTATAAGACCTATAAGCTTTTATAATCTGACCTTTAAGCTTTGGGGAAGGTATGATTATTTCCTTTCTGGCCAAAAGTGAAAGTCGCTCAGTTGTGTCCAACTCTTTGCAACCCCATGGATTGTAGCCTGCCAGATTCCTCTGTCCATGGAATTCTCCAGGCCAAAATACTGGAGTGGGTAGCTGTTCCCTTCTCCAGAGGATCTTCCCAACCCAGAGATCAAACTCGGGTCTCCCACATTGCAGATGGATTCTTTATCATCTGAACCGCTAGTGAAGGCCATCTGGCCAAAGAAGAGGTGTTATTAATGTTACTAATTTTCCACAGGCAAGGAATTCCAAAGAGACAAGACAAATGGAACATATTTTTATCTCTCTTCATTAAAAATCCACAGTAAAAAGCATGTTCTTCAAAAGGCGTAAACCAACAAAGAGAATTTTAGAAGAAATAACAGTAGACTCAGGAATTAATGTTGTTTTTTAAAATGTTATAATTTTTTTAAAGTAATGAATTCATCAATCTATTAAAAAAATTTTTTGAAGAATGCTTGATTTACAACGTTGTGTTAGTTTCAGATGTACAGCACAATGATTCAGTTTACAGTCTTTTTCAAATTACACTTCACACTTTGGCAGCTGGTTTTTTTTTCCAATTTTTTAAAAAGTTGTATAGTTCATGTACAGTGTTGTGTTAATTTCAGCATACGTATATATCTTTTTTTTCAGATTCTTCTCCCTTATAGGTTACAAAATATTGAGTATAGTTCCCTGTGCTATACAGTACTGCATTTTTTTTTTTTTAATGGAAAGCAGATAGAAAAGAAAGGAGATAGGAGAAAGATGAGGAGGCTGCAGGGGGGAGCCAGGAAGAAGCAAAACGAATCCCACCCAAGGAAGGCTTAGGGCCGGAGACACTAGGACCTCTCACAGCAATGCAAGAAGCCAGAGGACAGTTGAACAATAGCAGACACAACTGTCCCAAGTATCACTTTTTTAAAGGGAAAAAAGTTTGTCTCCCTCAACTTAAGAGAAAAAAAACAGCATTGTTAAATCAGCCTCTGTCATTGACAGAGATGGAGCCCCGTTTTTCTTCTCTTGTATAGTCAAATTCGTCTTAAATAGCATTTGTATTCCCTGTGTTCGTATCCTCACCTATCTCCCACTCCCGAAGAAACTGCAGTCTACTCTTCTCTCCCATCACTTCCCTAAGCTCCTCTTGCTGATCCATTGAGCAATTTGGGTTCATGTAAGACATGCTCTCTTCAGCCTATGGCATTATTCACCTTTCCTTCTTTCTTGAGACCCTTTCCTGCCCTTGACTTCTGAATCTCCACTCGAATGGCTTCTACTTCACGACGTTTTTAACAAGGTTTTTCATTTTCCCCTCTCTGAAGTGTTGATTTCTTAGAGATTCTGTGTTGTTCCAGTCTCACTCTGCTCACTGTACCAACAATATATTCACCCACGAGAACTCTACAAGGGTTTCTCACTGATGAATTGAACTCAGCTGACTTCATCATCTTTCCGACCATCTTCCATCTCCAAGAAAGGCATCACCACAAATCCTACAAACCTGGCATTCCTATTATTCTTTTCCCTCTCATTCACTGTTCTGGTTTTCCGTTGGTGCATAACAAATGACTCTCAATATATAGGGGCTAAAAACAGCAATGTATTTGACTCATGATTTTGGGGATCCAGAATGCATGAAGGGCTTGGCTAGCTGGCTCATCTCTGAGCTATGTGCTTCAGCTGGGACATCTAGGGTAGGGGACCAACTTTGAAGATGTCTTTGTCCCTCACAGTGTGGGACACCTCAGTACTCCTCCGTCTCTTTCTCTTCACATGCCATCTCATCTTCCAGGACCTCTCCACGGCCTTGGGCTTCTCACGACTTGTTCTTTGGGTAGTCACACTTCTTACCTGGGGGTTCTAAGAGACAGGAAGTGGAAGATACCAGGCTGGTTGAACGCTACCCTGGGAAATGGCACAGTGTTACTTCTTCCATGTTCTATTGGTTAGAGAGAGTAGTCTCAGGACTCACCCAGAGTTAAGAACGTGGAGACAGGCTCCATCTCTTGATCTGGATGGGAAACATTATTGCATCCATCTTTGGAAATACACCCTGCCATGTTCATCCACACAATCAATCCCCAAGTCTTATCCATTCTACCTTCTAAATACTTCTCAAATGTATTTTCCTCTCTCTTTCTCCATTGCATCACCTTCTGCAGGCCACCATTTTTTCTCTCCTGAAAGCTTGTCTTAGCTTCTTAACTGGCTTCTAGGATACTTCTAGAGTGCCTTCATTCTTGGTGTGACTAATAGAGTGATCCTTTTATATGGCAAACTTAATTACACGTCTCCCTATACTTAAAACTTCACAAAACTCCCACTGCATTTAAGAAAAATCTAACATAGGTCATACGTTCTTTCATGCCTCTAACCCTAATTATATTTCCACCTCAACTCAGAGGATATAATGCATTAGTCTACAGCTCTATATATTTGAAACATCTTAAACTAGATTTTTAACCTTACATAAAATTACTTTCATACTTATGTTAATGTTTCATTTGTGCCTTTGGGGTAATTTAATATTTATTATGAATCTCTGGTGCATATAAAATAGCTATTACTCCAAATATACTTACAGGTGAAGGTAGTATTTCCAAAAGTATATGACTGTGATACCTTTCTATCCTCAAGCTTTCAATCTTTTTTGGATGTAATGAATGATTGTGTTATTCATAGAGATTTTTCAAAGTTAATTAATTAATTTATGGTTGTACTGGGTCTTTGTTGCTGTGCATGGGCTTCTCTCTAGTTGTGGAAAGTGGGAGCTACTCTTTGTTTTAGTACATGGGCTTCTCATTGTGGTGGCCTTATGGGCTTAGTTGCTCCATAGCATGTGGGCCCTTCCAGAACAAGGGATGGAACCTGTGTCCCCTGGAAGGCAGATTCTTAACCACCGGACCACTGGGAAAGTCTTCATAGACATTTTTAAATTTCACCACTCCCAACACTCTTTCACTATGTTCATGGCTTCTGATGTTATAATGGTAGCTATTTTTGAATGACTTCTTTTATACAAAGAAAATTTATTTGTCAGACATTAAACAGAAATAAATAACAGACTTTAAAATTAATATGAAAGTTATCTTTTCATAGGACAACTTTACTCATTTACATTTATTTTCCTGGTTGAAAAACTTGGTTTCTCATCACGAATTTTATGTTTTGCATTTGTGCTCCTTTGTTTTCTATTAATTGTCTTTGGGCATTTAGCTTAAAGTTTTATGATATACCTTTGATAGTGCCCTGGAAAATAAATCAATGTCTGTAATTATACTAGTATTTATATTTATTTCTTTGCATGATCAAAAAAATTTTTAAATTTTGACTAGGCCACAATTTTTTGCCTCACTGTCCAGTTTTGCTTACTGAGAATCTATCACATATAGGACACAATAATACATAGTAAAGAAATAAAAATCTCTCACAGACCCTACAGTTTTGCAAAGAAGATTATAATATAAAAAAATAAAATAGGCAAGTACATGTTCTACACTCAGGTTATTGTCATACATGTTTAACCATATAATCAATTTCAAGAGTAATATCTGGCTTTTGCAGTCACTTTGGAACTACATGTATCCTTTTTTATATATAAGTGATTTTCAGTGCTCCTATGATGTTCCCACTCTTGAGTCCTTCTTTATTTCTCTCCTTGGCTATAATACATCTTTCAAAAGCTAGGGAAATTCTCCAAGAGCCAGCTAGCAAAGCAAAGGGACCCCAGAACCATATAAAATTGATTCAGTCATGATTTTTCAGCAGCAGGGCACCATGACACATGCAGCAAGCCTGTGGATTTAAAAAGATGCAACTTCCTTGCAAAGTTCTAGAAAGCACTGCTCATTTTCCAAAGAGGCATGTTTCTAAGACCTTAGGAGCTTGAATTGCTTTTAGGAACAATTCTCCTTTTTCCATTGCTTAAAGGAACAACAATTCAGGGTTCACTGCACCCATAAAGAGATCTTAGAGCTAGCCATGCAAAAGTTGAGGCAGGCTTTGTAATAGAAGCATGGAGAAGGTTGTCTCAGGAAACCAGAGAGGAACTGAAATGATTGCTTCTGATCTCACAGAAACTAGATTGAGATAGCATCTGTTTCCTCTTGTGGACCAGACGTCTGGGGACTGACGCAGGTCTGTGGATTAGGGAATGAACTTGATACTTGCATAATGACTGCCTAGCGAACAGCTATTTATTCTGGGCAAATGTAAGCAGGAAGCTAACTCCCAAACTGTGGAACCCAGAGACTAGGGAAAAGAAAAATCGATCTGAGAGTCAAGAAGTATGTCAAGAGATTCATGTCAGGAAACCAGCCCAAGTTCCATGCCAGTGCTGGACACCTTTGCCTGTATGTCAAAGACAGCTGTTAGCTTTCTGGTGATGCATGCATATCGGTGGCTTGTCTGACTCCGGAAATATTTGGCTTGCTTGCCCATGTGACTCAGACTCTGGAAAGTGATGGAAGAAAGAAAAAGCTAGTGTGAGACAGGGAAAACCAACCAATATTCAGGCCTCTTCTCTTGACTCTTGAAAGGTCTGGAGAAGTTATCAGTTACCACCAAACTCTTAAATTCTCAAATAGGAATTTGTCCTGGAAAAAAAAGAGCAAGGTATTTGGAACAGTGGCTTATACCCCATACTCTTGGGGAAGTGGGTGGAACCGCCCAGAAAAGAGGTAAATTTTCTGAAAGGAGACATGTGAACTAATGGTTTTATGTTATAACAAAGGATTTTTCCTGCCAGTATTTCACGCTTCTCTCCTTCTCTTTCATTTTTCCCCATCAAACATAAACTATGTATTCACAAGGGATTTTCATTCAAAAGTACTTCCTTTAGATCTGTACCTTTCTATCTACATCTATGTCTAGTCTCGTATATATTTATATGATGTGAGAGTTGGACCATTAAGAAGACTGAGCACCGAAGGATTGATACTTTTGAATTGTGATGCTGGAGAAGACTCTTGAGAGTCCCTTGGACTGAGAGCAGATCAAACCAGTCAATCCTAAAGGAAATCAACCCTGAATACTCATTGGAAGGGCTGATGCTGAAGCTGAAGCTCCAGTACTTCAGTCACCCGATGCGAAGAGCTGACTCGTTGGAAGAGACCCTGATTCTGGGAAAGATTGAGGGCAAGAGGAGAAGGTGACAGAAGATGAGATGATTGGATGGCATCACCAACTCAATGGATGTGACTTTGAGCAAACTCTGGGAGATAGTGAAGGATAGGGAAGACTGGCGTGCTGCAGTTCATGGGGTTGCAAAGAGTTGGACATGATTTAGTGACTGAACAACAAAAAACAGCAATATATTTATAGCTTGTTAAAAATATAATTATAGGTTATAGGTTATAAAGTTAAAATTTTCATTTAATGCATTCTATTAACTATTCATATATTTGTCCCATTTCTTAGTAATTAAATAATTCATCATTTTTGCATCATATATAATAAAGAAATAATTTTAATTTTAAAATACTTTATTTTAGATCAACATCTCATTGATATACTGTCATTTTACTTTAAGGTACTGAGATAATTTTCATATTATATAAAGGCAAAACTCTACTTTTAAAAATCTAACAAATGGCAGAATCTAATTTTCTTAACTGTGTGGAAAAAAATCCTAATTTTAAACAAATAAATTAAATGACATGTTATGTTGAGTCTGGTTTGGGGATCAAGCATGTTCTACAATGAAGTACTAAAGCAAGAGTGTGTATGCCATCAAAAATGGACAAAACCATTCTCAAAATTGTTTGAAGGTTAATTTTTGAACATTAAAAATCTATTGGCGGGGGCGGGGGATCTCCCTTGGTGGTCCAGTGGTTGGGACTCTGCCTCCCAACATAGGGACCCGGGTTCCATCCCTGGTTAGGTAACTAAAATCCCACATGCCAGTGGGGCAACTAGTGAAAAGCCAGAGTGCCGTGATAAAGACCCAGGGCAATCAAAAATTTTTTAAGAATCTATTGGTTTACTGTTTTAATTTTGTGTTTTATATCTGGATAACAAAATTAGAAAGTTCCAAGCAGCTAACAGGAGACTTTCTCTGAATATAAAGCCATCTAAGTGTAGATACTCTTTCTTCCCAGTAAATAGAAAAGGTAAGACATGAATGTCACTATTTTTTTTGCATATTAATTTTTCAAGTACTAGGAACTCCATTATGCTGTATGAGAATTTGGATTGGGTAAATGCAACAGGATAGAATGAATACAAGGGGGTAGAAAGAAGATCAGTCTGAGGCAAATTTGCAGAATTGTTATTTTATATCCTTTATTAGTTTGTGGCATATGTTTCAATGTCAGGGTTTCTTATGCTTGGCCTTTAATCAGCAATCAATTGTGAGGATAGATGAAACAATACAGGTGATAAATAAGAAAAAAAAAAACAGCTGTTTAACCAAATAATAAACCCTGTAGACAGTTCACTCAACAGAGCATTCATCTGATTTCCACTAAATGTTGTGCGTGATCACTCCATGTGCTCCTAAAAGCTCTCAAATGTTCCATAACACAGGAAAGAGTACTGATTTAACAAAATAAAAATCAAACCAGATACCACTAGCCACGGGGAAGAATATTGATTAAAGAAATAGAAACTGAACCAGATGCCATTATCCACCTTTCATGATATGAATCCCTGAAATACAGGACTTGGGAGATGCTGAAGTATTGATGTTCAAGACAGCAAGCCATCAGAACACAATTAAAAATTGCCAAACTTGGAACCTTAAAACTCATCTTTTTTTTCCCCTCACACACATGGAAATGTTTCTGCAAATCATTATGTGTTATCATTAGGGGGTAGGTGCCCATAAAATTCCTGGAGAGGTACAAACTTTCAAACTGCATGTATAAAACATAATTATTTGAGAAGGGCAAGCTCCCTTTCCCAGAGAAAGTAGCCTTCTGAATAATTATAATTATTTTAATCCATCTGTTGTTAACTGTTGTGTAACAGATGTTTAATCCATCTGTTGTTACACTGAGTTATTGAGCATATTCTCAAAAGGTTTTTTTTCTTTTAATATAGATTTATTTACTTATTTATTTGGTCAGTTGTGGCAAGTAGGATCTTCACTCTTGCATTGTGGCATGTGAACTCCTGATTGTGGCACATGGGATCTACTTCCCTGACCAGGGATCGAACCCAGGGCCCCTGCACTGGGAACTTGGAGACTTACCACTGGATCACCAGGGAAGTCCCTCAAACTTCTTTATCTGCCCAAGCCTACAGAATATATAAAAAAGGGAAACAGTGATAGAAGGAGGGCCAGCCCTGGACCGTCCTCCAGAAACAAACCCTCAGTAGCTGATAGGCAATAGCCAAGCGCTGAGAAGGGGATGTGAGTTTGTCCCTGGAAGAAGGGACACTGACATTGTGTTTTTGCATCAGAGATATTTGTTCTTTCAACCTATAAGGAAATCCATCCAACTTGTCTGTGTAGGGCTCCAAACAGAAGACTTAAGAAATAAATTTTGGCCTGACACTTTTGTTTGTCCATTTTTCCATTTTTGTGTAAAAAACCACAGTTTTAACATTCTTCCTCCCTCTGCTGTGTTGTATTTGTTTTTCCAACTTTGATCAGAACTTACTTCAGCAGCAATGACGTTGAGTGAAGGAACTTCCCAATGCGCCCGAGGAAACCAGCCCCCAAACAGATTCTGGCTGCTAACCCAGAATTATTCTTTCCTACAGCTCTGTGCTGCTTGCCTCAATTTTCCTAAGATATGCATGGCAGGGCTGGTTCCATTGACAGCCCTGGTTATAGGGTTGAGCTGTGTGGTTCTCAGAACTGCAAACTTTCTGTCGACTAGCTCCTACAATCAAGTCAATCACAAAACTCACTTTTGCAGACTTCGTTGGGAAGCACAATTCATTCCTTCCAGGATTTTTTTTAAAAAAGAAGAAGAAGAAAGAAAGGAAGAAGGAAAGGGAGAGAAGGAGGGAGGGAGAGGGTGAGGAAGGAAGAAGGAAGGAAGGAGGAGAAGAGGCACTTTGGACCGTGTTTGATATTATTTCACATTGTGTTTTTAATGTCCCAAATTAGCCAGGGTCCCATTTGTTTCCCCTCTTTAGTCCAGAATGTGGGAAGGACTGGAGAAGCTCTTTTCCTGAAGAAATGAGATTGCAGTGCTCCCGAGTGTCCAGAAAGCCCAGAACAAAGTTGCCATTGACTTAGGATAAGTCCCCTTCCCCCAGCTCATTGTTCACGCTCCCCGCCATGTGGACACGACTCAGAGGGACATGTTTACTGCTGAGTCAGGCACATCGCTTCTGTTTCAATTTCATAAGAATAACAAGAATTGTTGTTTAGTTATTAGGTCGTGTTGGACTCTTGCGACCTCATGGACAGAATGGTAATCGTTAAAACACAATCCAAAGGAACTGGGGCCCTCATAGTCCGCTGATGGAAATGTGAAGTGATATAGGATGTTTTTTTAAAAAGCCAGACCTATTAGGCTAAGTGAAAGAAGACAGACATATAAAGCCACATATTGTATGATTACATATTTATGAAATTTCTGATGCCTATGGCTGATTCAAGTTGAGGTTTGAGAGAAACAAGAAAATTCTGTAAACCAATTATCCTTCAATTAAACAATAAATAAATTTTTAAAACTTTCTGAAATAAACAAATCCATGTATAAAGAAGCTAGATTAGGATTTCTCAGGGTCTGGGGTGAGAGAAGAATTGGGACTGATGGCTAATAGGTAGGGGGTCTCTATGGGAGGCAGTGATAGAAATATTATAGAATTAGATAGTGTGATGATCGAACAACATAGTGAATATTTAAAAACCATGGAACTGTACACTTTAAAGTGGTGAATTTTGTGTTATAGGAATTATCTCAAAACAAATTAAAACTAAAAGCACTGAGTCACACATTCCAAAGAGTCTAAATTAAAGCAACAACTCTGTACAGATATGTTCAATGACAGAAAGGATACTTTTCTTGACATGGGGGCATGGAGGGAAAGAGAAAGGCCAATCATATCTGGGGAAAATGATCTATTCTACTTGTATTTTTGCAAACAATAAATAAAGTTAAACAGAAACTTACCACAAATCTTATCATGGATTTCAATCCTGAGAACCTACCCAAGGAAAATGAGAACATGTCCACACAGAAATCACACTCATAGCAGCATTATTCATAATAGCCAAAAAGTGGTCCACGAACTGGTGAGTGGAAGACAAAATGTGGTATATCCACATCATGGAATACTAGTCAGCGACAAAGGAATGAAGTGATGATATACAAAATACTTCAAAAGCATTATGCTAAGTGAAAAAGAACCAGACCCAAAAGACTGCCTAGTGTACGATTTCGCTTGAGCTAATTTCATGGGAAAGGGAAATTTATTGACAGAAAACATTGCTGGTTGCATGATGAGAAAGTTCTAAAACTGGATTGTGGTCATGACTGCACAGCTCTACAAATTTGCTAAAAACTATTGAAGAGTATATTTATAATTAGTGAAAGGTGGGTGGGGTGGGAAGAAGGGAGGGAAGGAGGAAGGCAGAAAAGAAGAAAGGAAGGAGGAAGGGAAGAGGAGGTGGGAAGAAAGGAAGGGAGAGGGAAGGAGGCAGAAAAGAGTGAAAACACAATTTTTTTAAACCAAAAAATATAAAACAATGTGACAGACATTTAATAAGTTTCAGATTAAAACACAGCTATACCAACTCGATGAACATGTTTTTGAGTAAACTCCAGGAGTTGGTGATGGACAGGGAGGCCTGGCGTGCTGCAGTTCATGGGGTTGCAAAGAGTTGGACACGACTGAGCGACTGAACTGAACTGAATTGACTGAATGCAAAATACTTAGAAAAGTGTAAAATGTGGGCAAAGATACATCAAACAAACACAAAAAGGTCTGGCAAGTAACATGCACCATGGAGAAAACAGTCAATAATGTTGTCATATCTTTGTATGGTGACAGATGATAACAAGACTTATTGTGATGATCATTTTGTAATGTATAAAAATACTGAATTATGTTGTGCACCTAAAACTAATATTGCAAGCCAATTTTACTTCAATTCAAAAGAAAATCCTGGCAATACTCATAGCAGAAAAGTGGAATTAAGTTTGAAAAAGGCTTAAGTCTTCAACAAGGCAAAGAATCATTTTATATGAGTAAGAGGTTAAAAGATGAATGAAGAAATATTAAAGCTTGTCATGTAATTTTCTAAATATGCCATTGTAGCAATATGTTTGTGACTTCCTATTGTTCTATCACCAAATGAACAATAAATAAAGTTATTAAATGTTCACTAATACATATAGTAAGTTTGAATTAGTAGACATAATAGTTACATATAAAATTGTTTCTTTTAAATGTCAAAGAAACAGTTGCACAGAGAAAGAGCCCCTTAAGGAAAGCTCATTAATTTCTGAAACCAGCAGCTTTTGGACTATATCCTCTGATCACAAGTAGACATGAAAAACAAAACAATGATACAAAGACAAGCTCTCTGCTATATACAGGAAGGGAACTTTTAGCTGCTTCTCCCCATGCCACAAGCTCTCTGCCCACTCGCTTCCTGCCTCACACTTTCCCCCAAGCCAGGTGGCTTTACAGAATCTCTGCCCACTTCCCCATCCTCTTCCAGTTCTGTATGCCCAGAGACTCCTGATGCCTAGGTGGCAATAGTCAGGGCACCTCTCAGAGCCCAGCCAGCTCATGCAGCAGGAGACCCGAATGTTTGAGCCCAAGATTCAGAGCTGAACCTATGTTAGGCTTGACACCACTATAGCTTCTCCAGAGCTTCTCTCTGAACATTATATGAACTGGCTCAGCTGTTAATAAAGTGGTGCTCTGATTCCCATTGGGTTAGTTTTGGGGGTGTCATACCTCATGGCTTGTAGGATCTTAATTCCCCCACCAGGGATTGAACCTAGGGTGGAGAGTGAAGCCTGGAGTCCTAACCACTGGACCACCAGGAATTCCCTAGTGTTTCTTATATATAGCTCTGAACAAACCTCTAAAGGGAAGCACAGAGTGGCTGGTGAGGATGATTTATGCATTTCTGCAATTTCAGATGTAGATCATATTGGCAATTGTCATCAACACTCCATCTTGATTTTTAACATCCACCATTTAGAAACTAGAAAAGACTTCTGCACTCCCCAATATCAGCTTACTATTGCAAGATATTTATAAAATAAAACTTGTTTAAAAAATGAGATGCTTCCATTTAATAATGCTTTTATTACCAGATGAAGAATAATGACAATGGGTTAACATTTAATGACAGGGATTTAAGTAAAATCCACTTCAAAGAAATCAAGAAGATCAAAATAATAAAGATGAAGGTGGAAACTACTTAGTTAGGAAACAGAACTGGACAGAACAGATAAGCAAATTCAAGAGTTGTTTCTTTGGGAAAAGAAGAAAGAGACGAATCTCTGGTAAATCCAGTTATTAAAAAACACATTCAGGCAACACAAATAATTACATTTATCCAGAGTCCATAAAGGATTGAATTGCTGATATGAAGATTTAGAAATCTTTCATGAATACCATAAACTGTTGTGTCCTAGTGAGCATGAAGACCCCACTGAAATATACAGTTCTCTTGTCTACAAAACTCCCTATCTCCCACTGCACCACCCTGACTCCAGAACTTCACTCCTCACTTCAGCAGTCCTGAGGCAGGAGAATTCCCTTAGAACAGGGCCTCTGATTGACAATTCATGCTGGACAGGCTGACCCCTTTTCTATCTAAAAATGCAAGAAGTTCAGTTTCCACTGCAAACCCCGGGGCACAATGCCAGTTCCTTTCAAGTAGCCTTGACCTTGTCTCTTTTCAAGCTAAACTGCAGCCCCACTTTTAGCCCCATCAGAAAGCCTAACTGAACAATAAGCTTGGCTTGGAAAACATGGAGACCACGGGGCATAATGTTCAGAGTTTGACCTGGGAAATGCTGAACTGAATAAAGACTTTGTTACAGGAGAAAGCAAATTGATTGGGGAGGGGAGGGGGGGGCGTAGCGTAGAATGAGTGGGCAAGGATAATACACATTCCATGGGGGAAAGTTAAACAATCTTGCACCAGGCTAATCAGTTAAGTTTCTGATCTAGTTCCACCTTTTCCACATTTTAGTTGTATAACTTCTGAGGTTATCATTTCTATAAATTGGAGACAATCACCACTTATCTCACAGAAGAATTGTTAGGAGTAAATAAGGCCACAGATGTGGAAATATTTACAAAGAGTGAGACTTGGTATGATGGTAGTGCAGGAAGAGGGGATTTCTCTGCTTCTTTGGCGATGAGCTAGGACAGCCTGGAATCTGTTCCACAGCAGTCATGACATTCACCTTTCAAATGCAACAGTCCTTTATCTGCAACAGTCTTTCTTGGTCTCTCCAGACTGGCCTGGAGCTGCCAGCCGACTGCTGTGAGGTTGAGTGAATGTTAGTCACTCAGTTGTGTCCAACTCCGCGACCCCGTGGACTCTGGCCGCCTGGTTCCTCTGTCCCTGAAATTCTCCAGGCAAGAATACTGGAGTGGGTTGCCATTTCCTCCTCCAGGGGATCTTCCCCATCCAGGGATTGAACCCAGGTCTCCTGCATTGCAGGCAGATTCTTTACCATCTGAGCCACCAGGGAAGACCTGCCATTGTCAAAAAGTCCAGCTGTCCCAGCCAAGGAGGGGAGCATACTTCTAGAACCCAGTAATCCCACAAGGATGTAAATAAGGGCAACACAATACCCTGATTCCTCCCCTCGAGCACCCAGATTCCTTGATCACCAAGGCCTTTGGGTAAGAGGGCTTGCAAAGCTGGAGAACTGACCTTACCTATGAAACAAATATTTGAAAACCCCATCAGGACTCAGACCCATGTGGGGAAGCATAGAGCCGCTCAGCAGGGGCTCATTGATTTGTTTGTGCGTTGGAACTTAATGGAAACCCATTTCTCTGTCTCTACCAGTAAATATTTAATCAAATCCAATCCATTGATCATTAATGGGCTGGATTTTTAAGGACAGGTGCAAAGAAGACTTGAGACTGGTGTCACGAGAGCAAAATCCGAGGGTGCACTCAGAGATGGAAATTCCTGAAATAGATCATAGTACGATGTGGCTCACATTCATGATAAAGTTGCATTTTATTTTTTTTTCTTTTTTATTTATTTATTTATTTTTTCAGTGGGTTTTGTCATACATTGACATGAATCAGCAATAGATTTACACGTATTCCCCATCCCGATCCCCCCTCCCACCTCCCTCTCCACCCGATTCCTCTGGGTCTTCCCAGTGCACCAGGCCCGAGCACTTGTCTCATGCATCCCACCTGAGCTGGTGACCTGTTTCACCATAGATAGTATACATGCTGTTCTTTCACAACAGCCCACCCTCACCTTCTCCTACAGAGTTCAAAAGTCTGTTCTGTACTTCTGTGTCTCTTTTTCTGTTTTGCATAAAGGGTTGTCGTTACCATCTTTCTAAATTCCATATATATGTGTTAGTATGCTGTAATGTTCTTTATCTTTCTGGCTTACTTCACTCTGTATAATGGGCTCCAGTTTCATCCATCTCATTAGAACTGGTTCAAATGAATTCTTTTTAACGGCTGAGTAATATTCCATGGTGTATATGTACCACAGCTTCCTTATCCATTCATTTGCTGATGGGCATCTAGGTTGCTTCCATGTCCTGGCTATTATAAAAGTTGCATTTTAAATCACTGAAAGGAGGAATTATTCCACAAGTAATATGGCTAACCATTTGGGGAAAACGATAAACTAGCCAACTATTTAGGGGGAAGTAATTGAACCTTACTTTACATTAAAATGCATTCAGATAAAATACAGAATTAAATGTAAAAATAATTGGACTTCCCTGGAGGCCCAGTTGGAGAAGGCAATGGCACCCCACTCCAGCACTCTTGCTGGAAAATCCCATGGACGGAGGAGCCCGGTGGGCTGCAGTCCATGGGGTCGCGAAGAGTTGGACACGACTGAGCGACTTTCACTTTCACTTTCCACTTTCATGCATTGGAGAAGGAAGTGGCAACCCACTCCAGTGTTCTTGCCTGGAGAGTCCCAGGGCTGGAGGAGCCTGGCAGGCTGCCCTCTATGGGGTCGCAGAGTTGGACACGACTAAAGTGACTTAGCAGCAGCAGCAGGAGGCCCAGTGGTTAAGACTCCATGCTTCCACTGCAGGGAGCACAGGTTCAGTCCCTAGTTGAGGAATTAAGATCCCACATGCCACTCAGTGTAGCCAAAAAATAAGAAAACATAAAAATAAATGTAAAAAAATCATAGTAGCTTATATACATGAATATTCATATAATCTTGGCATATGCAAAGCCTTTAGAAGCTTAATACAAAAATTAGAAACCACAAAGGAAAAGAGTAATAAAGCTAACAGTTGTATAACAGTAAACAATACTATATAGCAACAAAAATAAAAAACAACAAAGCATAAACAAAAGACAAACATGAAACTGGGAAAATATTTGCAACATAAATATTTTTTTAAACACCAAATGTAGTTTGGTGTGTTATATATGTCTGTGTGTGTTATATTACATATAAAGATTTCTTACAAATTAAGCCAAAAAATGAAAATTCCAACAGAAAAAATGGATAAAGGGTTCCACCTCCTGGGTTTTTAAGTATCAAGTAAGGGAAGACATTCTTTACTTGGAGGAATATGTAAGTCTGAAAGCAGAAACTTTTCTTTAAATCTTTAAAAAAACATATTTACTTATTTATTTGGCTGCATTGGGTCTTCGTTGTGGCACACAAGCTTCTCTATAGCTGATTCTCAGTAGCCCCAGGACGTGCAGGATCCTAGTTCCCTTGCCAGGGATCTAACCTGTGTCCCTTGCATTCGAAGACAGATTCTTAATCACTGGACTACCAGGGACGTCCCTAAAAGCAGAAACTTTTTCTGTAGCCTTTGAGATTTCTCTGTATATAGAGACTACAGCTTTGGGGCCACCTCTATCCACTAGATAAAGAATGCTTTGAACATGTAAGTGAAACCCAGAGAAAGACGGAAATTCTGTGGCTACATTTTACCTTATAGTAGTAGAATAAGCTGTAATATTTTATATAAAGGTCCTGATTTTTGCAACATTCTCAAAGTCGTTGGGGCAAATTTTCCAAAGATGGCTGCACAAATCTATGTCTCAACCCCCATGCTCTGATTATAATAGAAATATGCAAATAACAAGGTTCAGTCAAAAGATACTGATTGCATCCCAGTACGTACTGACCTTTAAGTCATGACCCAAAATTCAGACCTTAACATTTAAAGCCATGTTACACCCTATTCTACAATAGCATGATGGTAAAAGCCCAGGATCTAAGAGTTAATTTTCCAGGGTTTAGCACTTGGTTTACCATTAATTGTGCGACCTTGGAAGAGTGACTTAACTTTTCTGTGCTTTCCATTTCTTTATTGGTATAATGGGAATAATAATGGCTCTGATTCATAGAGTTGTTGCTAGTGCATGTATGCGCACACACTGGGTCCCTTTAGTTGTGTACAGTTCTTTGCAACCCTGTGGACCGTAGCCCTCCAGGCTCCTCTGTCCATGGGATTCTCCAGGTTACCATGCTCTCCTCTAGGGGATCTTCCCAACCCAAGAATCAAACCTGCATCTCTTACATCTTCTGCATTGATAGGTTGGTTCTTGATCACTATCGCCACCTGGGAAGCCCTGCTAGTGCATAAATACACATAAATAAAGAACTCAGAATAGTTCTGAAAACATATCATACGCTTGATATATGGTATCTGATTTTATTCTGGGTGTTCTTATTTACCTGATTGATACATTAATAGAAAGAAGGAAAAAAGAAATAGAGAAACATTGTTGGCCCCTTGTGGCTCATACTGTAAAGAATCTGCCTGCAGTGTGGGAGACCTGTGTTCGAGCCCTGGGTCGGAAAGATCCCCTGGAGGAGGGAATGGTTACCTACTCCAGTGTTCTTGCCTGGAGAATTCTGTGGATAGAGGAGCATCGAGGGCTACAATCCATGGGGTCACCAAGAGTCAGACATGGCTGAGTGACTAACACATACACACACACACACAGAAATATTGTACCAAACTGACGTTCTTTATTTAGATTCATAAGTGGAGGCAAGGAATTGTCTGTTGATTCACTCTGCTGCATACTCTGATGGGCATTTCTTGGGCAACCATGTCCTAATATGTTATGGCCGGACCAAGCCTGCCCTGGAGGAGCATGGCCTGATCCACGTGCCTTCTTTTTTTTTTTTTTTAACATTTATTAATTCAGCTGCATCAGGTCTTAGTTGCAGCATGCCAGATCTTTCATTTCAGCTTGAGGACTCTCTAATAATGGCACCTGGCCTCCAGGGTTCGTGGGCTTCAGTGGTTGCAGCACATGGGTTTAGCTGTTCCTCGGTACATGGGATCTTGTTTCCCCAACCAGGGATTAAACCTGCATCCCCTGCATTGCAAGGCAGATTCTTAACCACTGGACCACCACAGGGAAGTCCTCCACATACCTTCTGGAAGTTGACATTTGGGCGTAGATACTTGTGGGTGGAGGGGAAGATGGAAAGGAGAGATCAGGACACTGTAAGGAAAGCTAGCTCTAAGGAAAGAAAGGATCGAAGTCAGGATGTTAGTGCACAGAGACAGATCACATATTTTGTCTTTTCTCCCAAGCCTGGGCACCACCACTTTCTACTGTGGTTGAAGAGAGGCCAAGCCTGTAGAGTAACTTATGCTAGTGGGGACCCAGGCTGAGGATGCTGGGCTGGGAGTGAGCTTTGGAAGAGAAGAGGGAAAAGGCAGAATGTCCTCCAGAATCCTGCAGCCTTCCGGCTTCACTCACTGAGAGTGCAGCGAGAGCAGCCTCCTCACCATTTCCAAAGGCTTATCCCATCCCCAGTCACTCCAAGCACCACGACACGTAGAGTCTGTGTCACGGTCAAATGCTCAGAGTGGTTGGTGTTCAGCTGCTAAGGACTGCAGCTCTCCAGGCTTCCCTGTCCTTCATCATCTCCCGGAGTTTGCTCAAACTCATGGCCATTGAGTTGGTGATGCCATCCAATCATCTTATCTTCTGTCGTCCCCTTCTCCTGCCTTCAATCTTTCCCAGCATCAGGGTCTTAGTCTGGATCCAGTGCTAAAACTGAAACATTTGAGAGTGAGCTCAGGGAAGGATGAGAAATAGAATTTCTTGAGTGCCTACTGAAAGTCAAGAAAAGAGTTAGATCCTTTTCCATCATTTCATGCAGGCTTCAAAAAGATTCTGAAAAGATACTTGTACCCCCATGCAGTAGCCAAGACATGGAAATGTCCATCAACAGATGGATGGATAAAGATGTGGTGTGTGTGTGTATATATATATATATATATATATATATATATATATATATATATATATAAAACGGAATGCTATTCAGCCATAAGTAAGAATGAAATAATGTCATTCCCAGCAACATGGATGCAGCTAGAGATTAACATACTAAGTGAAGTAAGCCAGAAAGAGAAAGACAAATACCATATGATATCACTTACATATGGAATCTAAAATATGACACAAACTTATCTACAAAACAGAAACAGTCTCACAGACACAGAGAACAGGCTTGCAGTTGCCAAGAGGGAGAGGGAGAGGGAGTGGAGGAGGGGAGGATTGGGAATTTGGGATTAGCCGAGGTAACTATTATATATAGAATAAACACTAAGGTATAACACTGGGAACTAGATTCAATATCCCATGATAAACCACACACACACACACACACACACATACACCTTTCTGAATCACTTTGCTATACAGCAGAAATTAATTCAACATTGTAAATCAACTATACGTCAATATAAGAAATTTTAAAATAAAAAAATAAAAAGGATTTTGAGCTCAATATTTTTATTTATTTCCAGGTAAAATGGGAAACTGAGGTTTAGTATTAGAACTAGGGTTTGAATCCAACACCAGTCCCATAATCCCAGGCTCATAATCTTCAGAGTACACCAGTGAAAAATACAAATGTGGATATAAAAATATCCGTACATCCACTCACTCCCCTAACCACAGGCTAGAAAAAGGAGGGAAGATAGGGCTGGCAGACGCCAAAGCAGGACTTGAGGTTCACAATAACAGGATGTGCTGAGCACAGCAGTGTCTTCTGGTAGCAGAGCAGGCAGTCACCTGCCCTCCTCCCGCTTGTTTACAAGTCAGGAAATGAAGAGGGGATGGCGAACACGAGGGGGAAATTGACAAGCAAGCGAGCTCTAGAAGTTTCAGTGAGCAGCGACGGTTCTCTCCCAGTTTGTGATCAGCAGGGTAGAGAGAATGTCAAGGTCACAGACAAGACGCGTGTGTAGGCAATGTCTCCCCGGGTCCACACAGCCTGCAGGCACAGTGAGAGAGATGCCGTGAAGGATGCTGGCTCAGCAATCTCAGGCAGAACCCATGGTATCTGCAGTTTCCTCCCCCAGCCAACCCCTCTTTTTCTGACTCAAGGACTCACAGGCTCAGGAGGATTTAATAGATTCTGGGGGTAGATATATTTGGTTCAAATCTTGGGTCTCCTTGTGTTCCTTGGTCGTTGTGAAAAACTCAATAGAACAATATCAGTAAGGGACCAGCACAAGGCAGCGTTCACTCACTTCACTTGTCAAGGGTATAATTCTAGACTTCTCCAAGTGGTTACAGAGTCCTACCAGCTCTTAAGACCTTAAATAGTTCAAACCAGCTTCCTTCCCCAGCCTCAGATCAGGCTACCAAAATGCTCCACTGAACCATCGGATTTCACTTCATCACAGTCACAGAAATATAGACTTGAAAAAAAAACTGTATCATTCAACTTTAATCTATATTCTACTGTCACACTGCACACCTACAGCTCACTGTGATTTAGTATAGTTAGAAATCCCCTAGTTGCCTTATAAAATAGCACACTCTGTACACTATCTTAGGGGAAGGTGTAGCTTTCAAGAGTCATTTCCAGGGTGCGGTTCCTTATTTACTTGTCACAGCTGCCCTTGCATGGGTATCTGGTCGAGATGGTTTAGTTCAGCTGCAGTGGTTCCCTTGCTGAGGTCAATCTGAGGACATATATGTTTTTTCTATCATAGTGACATTTAGTACATTCACACTGTTGTGCAGTCATCACCACTATCTAGTGCAAAACACATTTATCGCCCTAAAAGGAAATCATGTACCCATTATGCCGTCAGTCCCTGTCTCCTCTCCCCCTAGTCCCTGGCAGCCACTAATTTGCCTTCTGTCTCCATGGATTTGCCTATTCTGGATATTTCATAGGAATGGAGTCACACAGGTAATATATCTTTAAGAGCTAAGGTTAACCCCATCTGACTGAGAGGCCCCCAACCAATCAAGGGTCCCCAGGCTCACTGGCCCGTCATAGTCTGGCGCAGCCTGACTGCCACTAATGACTGACGTCTTCAGATGAGGAAAGGTATCTCTCTGGGCTGCTTATTCAGTGATTCTATGGGTTGAAACCCCAGTTTCTGTCTTCTCTGGGTTTCTCCCGACCCAACCTGACCTTTCATATTGAAGCCAACAGCTCCATTACTGCAGTGGGGTCATTCTGCTATAAGACATGAACTCTTTCATAGTACTTAAAGTCAAAGAAGTAGACGTAATTTTTTGATAAATGAGTATAGGACAAGAAGAGTGTCTAGGACAGAACTCTGAGGAGTTCCAACCAAAGAAACTAGATAGAGGAGTTGTTGATAAACAAAACCAAGACAAAAATGGTCAGAGAAGTAAGAGAAAAATCCAGGACTGTGACATGTCACAGAAGCCAAAGGAAAGCATGTTTTAAGAAGAAGAGAGGTGTCAATGGAAATCAAATCAGCTGAGGACTGAATAACCAACTTCACAAGGGCGGTTCTGATAGATACCTCTGCTGGAAACCAGGTCACTGTGGGCTGCAGATGGAACAGAGGTGGTGGGGGTGAAGACAGTGAGGGGATTCAATACTCTTGAGAAGTCTGGCTATAAAGGAGAAAAGAAACAGTGAGTTGTAGCTTGAGAGGAGCATGGGGGTCTACGGAGGGGCTTTCTTTTTGTTTGGGGCATGAAACACAAAAGAATGTGTTTTCAGGTTGATAGGAGTCTCCCAGAGAAGAGAGATTTAAGATGCAAGACCTCACACTGTGGCCCTCAGAAGTTAAGAGGATGGAGCCAGGACCCAGAGCCACTGAGAGTGGATCTGCTCCCCCAACGAGAGCCTGAGGACAAGACCCAGACACAGGGTCTGTCCAACAGACCTGGAAGCAGGGCGACCCCTGGAAGCAGAAAATGGGGGCTGGAGTGGTAAGACTGGCCTGTCCTCGCATCAGAAGGACTTCTGATTGTGGTCTCAGACAAGTAATTGGTACAGAGCCAGTCAGGCTATGTCCACGGCACCCTCAGGGACTCTCTCACAGCTGTCCCAGCAGGCAGACAAAGCCCCTCTGTGAGAGGCTCGAATTGTGTAAAGAGACAGTAATGAGTGGAAAAGATGGATTAGAGAAAGAGCCAGAAAGCAGGATTCCTGTTTCCCAAGCTTGGATTCCCACCCCATCTGACGCAGGGGACATCTCTCAGATGGAGTAGGCTCACAGAGGTGGGCCAGACAAAGAGGGTGACCAAAGTAAGTGTGTGGTCACATTTGAGTTCTTGTGCCTGACTCACAGTGAGGCCAAGCAAACCTAACTTCAGAATTCGGACCAGAGAAAGATTTATTGCAGGTGCTGAGCAAGGAGAATCTGTAGCTTGTGCTTAAAAAAGGCCTGAATTCTCCAGTGGTTTTTGGGGAAACATTTTTAAAGGCAAAATTTGGGAAGACTTCGCTGGCCGTCCAGTGGTCAAGACTCAGTGCTTCCAATGCAAGAGGCACAGGTTCAGTCTCTTGTCAGGGAACGAAGATCCCACATGTGGCGTGGTGTGGCCAAGAAAATTTTCAAAACTAAAAAAAATAAAGGCAAAATTTGGGGAGCAGGCTCCTGGGTGTGTGACCTCCCTCTGATTGGTTGGTGGGGAGGTAACAGCGTAGTGCTCCAAGAATCTCAGTCATCAGTCTTCTGGTTCCAACCAGTCTGGGGTCCACGTGCTTGTGCTCAGCCTGAAGTTACCATCCTCCACCTGAGTAGAAGCCTTAGTGCATAAAGAAGAATTCAGAGATTTGCATCAGATTGTTAGGTATATATATCCCTTGAGGATGAACCCCAGGACCCTCTCCCATGCTGCACTATTGTTTTTTGACTACCCTCCCTTTGTTTCTGCATTCCCTCACTCCTCTGGTTATTAGTAACTGTTTGAATCTACCCTTTGGGATTCAGGGATGGTCCAGAAGACTGAAAGCCTTTTTTCTACAAACAAGAAATGGGGGACACAGAAAGACTTTTGGACTCAGGAAGGCCCTACAGGGTCCCACTAAATTTCAATCACCCTCTTTTTTGACACTCCTCAATCTTGAGAGGAATGGGTATTGGACAAGAAAGGGAATATGGTTTGGATAGAAAGGTCTCCTAAACTTGGCAGAGGAACTTGATTTTTGCTTGGTGGGGGGGTTCTCAGTTTCAAATGCACAGAATGTGATTCACAGAAGGAAGTACGAACAATATCTCAGTTATTTAATATAAATAAATATGGAGGATTTTGAATCATGAATTATCCTGTCTCTGCAGGATGTACATCCTGAGATTTGTTTGGCCTCTCCAGGAGAGTTGGCTCTGTTCCTAATGAGATTACACAAAAGCCAGGGGCAAGCCGGAGCAGAGAAGGAATTGTCACATCTCCTCTGATAAAGTCACCTTATCAGTTGCGGCTCTGGTGACTGGGCACCCAATGCTGGAGCATTCAGAAAATGTTGAGGGGTAGCTGCCCATCCCTGATGGCTAGTAGTGGAGACAGAATTTGAAGCTGATTGAGTTGATTCTTGTTCAGGATGGCTTATTGGCCTTAGACTCAACCCCTGTACTCAGGAAATTTATAAGAAATGCATGCAAATTACCATAATGGAATCAGTCCTGAATATTCATTGGAAGGACTGATACTAAAGCTGAAACTCCAATACTTTGGCCACCTGATGCAAAGAGCTGACTCATTTGAAAAGACCCTGATGCTGGGAAAGGTTGAAGGCAGGAAGAGAAGGGGATGACAGAGGATGAGATGGTTGGATGGCATCACCAACTCGATGGACATGAGTTTGAGTAAGCTCCGGGAGTTGGTGATGGACAGGGAAGCCTGGCGTGCTGCAGTCCATGGGGTCATAAAGAGTCGGACACAACTAAGCGACTGAACTGAACTGACCAACTGTTTTAGAGTCCAGTGGGGATTTACAGAATGGAGAAATCACATCAAAACTTTAATTTGGGAGAAATGGTCCCTCTGCCCAAAGAAAAACAATCAGGATATTTGAAAGCATGTTCTTTTGGGAAAAAAAAAAATTCATTAGGTGGATCTGCAAGCAGAAAAAACAAAGTTAGACTTCTAGGGATAGAGAGGAAGGTAAATATTTGAGTTGAGACCTAATGGTAGGATTTGGATATACAGAGATGGAAGAGACCTATGGGCATTATTTCCAAAACAGGATCTGTGAAACAAAAGCCAGGAAGGCCTCTGAGATAAGAATGAATTTGTAACACAAACCTGAACATGCTAGAAAGAACATACTGTCCATCTACTTTTCATAAAATTACGGTAAGGATGACATCAATGTCATCATCCCATTATATTCAGCTTTGAGGAAATTAAATTTTAGTGATTAAGAGGGTTCTTTTCTCTCCCCACCTTCCAGTCCCATCCCCACTCCCAGAGCTAATGACCCGGATTCATGATATAAAGAAAAACATTGAGGAGCATCTCTGGTCATTGCTTTGTCTCAGGGGCCAGCAAACCTTTTCTGCAAAGGACCAGAGAATAAATTTTTCAGGCTTTGCAGGCCAGATGAGACTGTGTCACCATCACTCAACTCTGCCATTGTTGATTGAAAAGAGCCATAGACAATAGGTAAATGAATGAGCTTGGTTGTGTTCCAGAAAGACTTTATTTATAAACACTGAAATTTGAGTTTCATACTATTTTTATATGTCATAAAATATTATTCTTCTTTTGATAGTTTTCAAATATTTAAAAATATAAAAAATGTTCTTAATTCATAGGTCATACAAAAACATATGGCGTGACAGGTTTGACCTATGATGTAATCCCTTCTCTACATGGTTTCCACCAAGATACTTACACAGATTCTTAAAATTGGGTGGCCCAGTTGTCCCATGGAAATCTGCCAGGGCTGAGAGCCTTGATACCCAGAGTCCAGGAAGACCTTCCTATACTTAATATGGAATTGTCATCTTCCTGAGGTTCTGTGGAGGATATGCCAAAGAGTGCCATTACTTACAAAAACTGCAGATATCTCCTCCTTCTCTTGGATAAAAATCTTTGCTGTTTCACTGCTAAGAACTCTAGTCCTCAAGCCACTCTACAGCTCCCTTTCCCTAGCATAATGTGCTCAGTTCTTTAGGGTAAATGGAGAAAGCCAGGAAGGGAGGTGACCTGCAGACTACTTCTTCTTTAGGCCTTACAGCATGGGAGCACAAAGCTACCTGCTGGAATGCCAAGTAAAATACCAGGAAAATAAAGATGAATAGCTTAATAAATTATCCTGCCTAGGACCAGAGTTTACTAGCCCAGGAGCAAGTTCAGGCCTCTACATTACAAACTTAAGAGATCAGACTATCCCTTCACAGCTCAGTGGTTACTGGTCTTGGATGCCTTCCGGAAACTTCTGAAGGGAGGTCAGGTGACAAATAGGAGAAGTATGTGGTTTGGCCTTCCCTGGGACACAAAGCTCCACTGAGGATGATTCAAAGTCTAGCTTGGCAGTAACTTAGCAATCACTTTGACCAACCACTGACCCTATCAGCTGCCCACCCCAGGAAGTCCTAGCATATCTGTGGTACAAAGAACAAACACCAGCTAATTTTCACTTTCCCCATGAAAGTTTTTGTTTCCACTTTGGGTGAATTGCTTAAGGTCTGTAAGACTTTAGCCATGAGAGGTCAAATGCCACTTTGGTTCTGAAATTGTCTCTAATCCCCCAGTCTAAAGTGGCCTTTTCCCTTCTGATCTCCAAGTGTTGCAGGGAGAAGCTAGTTCTGACTACGCGTTGGAACTGTTTCTTTGACTTGCTTTTCATTGGTTTTATAATTACAGTCATACATAATGGCCTGCCTCAGAGGACCCTGCCCCTCTGCCTGACTGTTAAACTAAAGTGTCTGGTTAGCTCACAGAGAGATCATCTGACTCTGCCCTGTGAAAAGAAGATATTAACATACCCCTTCCCTGAGGCTGATCATTCCTGGAGATGTTTTGCAAGCTTGAAGTTCCTCTCACTTTACTTCCCCACTGCCTCTCCCCCTCTATTCTGTCTTTTGACTTTAGTTCCTAAGTGCTTCTCCCTGGCTTCATAAAAGAACCTGATATCCAGACCCTGGCAAGGTGGTTATTTTAAGACATTAGTCTGCCATCTACTCAGTCAGCCAGCTTTCTGAATAAAGTTGTATTCCTTGCCTCAACACCTCATCTCTCAGATTCACTGGCCTACTGTATGGCAAGCAGAGTGAGCTTCAACCCTGTAACAAAAGCACACGTGATATCTACATCATCGTCATCCCCTTGGTGAATCTCAGGCCCCTGTAGTAGCAGAACTGGCTTCAAGAATGGTTCCTACAGCCACCTGTAAAATGACTGGGCTTACTCAAAAAGAATGTTCTCCACACAAGACAATTTGAGATAAGAAAAGTCGTCCTTGGAGGGTAGGGACTGGGTGGACATCAAAACCAGGAAATGCAAGAAGTTTGCTGGGAAATAACACTTGTAAAGAGTCCATAGAAGATAGGAGTCTACTGCCCAGACCTGAACATCATTCCCTCAAGTGTAAACCATCAACCAGGTTGATTCCTCTTTCCTTATCCATACACCCATCAACCTTTGGGGATGAGCTCATTTTTTTTATGTCCACACATATTAAACGGGAAAGACTCAACCAAGACTTACTAAATGGATGGATTAATGGAAGTCACTCTCAGTTACTGAGCCCATATTTGCCTAATTTCTCCCCATAGATCTAGAGAAAGGACATTTTAAATATAGCCCTATCATTCCACAGAGTTGTATAAATTCCCCTGGCTTTATTATTTTTTTGAACTTGATGAAATGATTGTTAAGTTCAAGATGGCTGCCATATATATGCTTTCAAAACAGGAAGAGAGGGAAAGGAGAGGTGACAGCCCTCGCTGAACCCTTTATCAGTAAAATAAAAGGCTTCCCAGAAACTCCCCTCTCAGAACTTGCTCCAGCTTAATTGGCTAGAACTGTGTCCTCTGTCCACCCAGGGTAACAAAGAAGGATGGGGCCTTGCATCTTCACTTCTCCAGCCTCTAATGAAAAGGAGATGGAGGAGTAGGAGGAGTCAACCTGAAATTCTTCCACAAATAGCTGAACAATTTTGAAAAATTAAAACACTGAAAAGGAAATTAGCTCTGTTCTCTATTAAAATATGTTCTAAAGCCACAGGAATGCAATCAGACGGATATATACAAGATTTAACAGAAATGCATAGGAAAGAAGAATTAGCCCAGATCCTAGTATATGTAACAACTCAATATATGATTTATTTAAAAATTTGCCCCTCCGTCAGCTGGATGATGAAATGTGCTGGCTGCTTAGCAGATTTGCGAGACTGAATTGGTCACAGCTATTGTTGGAGGGGAAAATAACCCAGAAGAGAACTCACCATCTACTGCACTGAGAGACCAGATTCCCTCCTTGCTTTGAATTGACAAAGTATGAGCAGAGGATGCTCTTGCTAGCCTCCCGCCGATGGTTGAAGATCCCAGAGTCTTCAGCTTCTATCTCCCATGCAACACGGTTGAGTTTTCCAAGAAAATTGAAGTGGGACCTGGAACAGTGGGGACCTCAGAGGGGACTGCAAGAGGAAGTGGGAAGAATAAGCTCCAGAGAATTTAATGAAAAGAGGACTCTGTGTGAAACACTTTCTGGAGGTGGTAAGGACTTGCCTCTTAAGTTATGTTAGAGAAATGAATCAACTGAAGAAAGTCTCAGTTACTGCTTTGTGATAGTAAATTGACTCTTCACTGATAGATCTGCAAGTATCTCATGACAGGCCAGCATGTGTTTGGTTCATGGGAAAACTGTGAGCAGAAAATTCTAGGACGGGAAAAGCAATCGTTATTATGCCACTTTATTGAGCTCTGGTAGAAATGGTCTCTAAAGGTCATCAACCTCATTTTGGGGATGATGATGGTAAAAATAATAACAGCAGCTAACGTATCATCAGCATTTAGTATGTGCCAGCATTGTGGATTACGTAATTTAATCCTCAAAACCACTCTATGGAATTCAGAATTCTGCTGTTGCCCAGGCTTTATTTATTTTTCCAGATGCTGAAGCTGAATAAGTTAATCACTCAAGACCACCCAACAAGTAAGTGGTGAACTCAGGGTGCAAACCTTGGTGGAGACGACTTCCCAGTGGCCCAGTGATTAAGATTGTGTCCTGTCAATCCAGGGACCACAGGTTCAATCCCTGATCAGGGAACTAGGATCCCATTTGCCATGCAGTGAGGCCAAAAAATTTAAAAAAAAAAAAAACAAAAACCAACCTTGGGCTTACCAGGTGGCTCAATGGTAAATAATCTGCCTGCCAATGCAGGAGATGTGGGTTCAATCCCCACATCAGGAAATTCTCTAGAGAAGGAAATGACAACCCACTCCAGTATGCTTGCCTGGAAAATCCCATGGACAGAGGAGAATGGCGGGCTGCAGTCCATGGGGTCGCAGAGTCAGACATGACTTAATGATTAAACAACAGCATACAAAACAGTCTCTAAAATGACTGATCCAGTATTAATTTAAAAAAACAAAACAAAACAAAAACCTTGCTGGAGAGACTTCATGCTCCTAACGCTTGTCCTGCTTCATTTGGCAGAATCACAGCTAGCAGTGAGAGATGTAAAACTGATAGTAGTAGAAACAGTTCTCCCTGGAATGAAAGATTATGAGCTAAATATCCTAATTTCTTTCTTCCTTCCATTTCACAGGTTAATAAGAAATGCCTGCTTGTGTTAAAACAAGGACTACTGCTACATTCAGAATACACCCAGAATTACAGTGTTTGAAGCACTCTGCCAAGTACAGGGTGGAGCAAATGTTTTCTAAATTCCTCATAGTCAGTATGGAAAGCAAATTTCCCTATCGTTGACAGAGAATTATAGCTTAAAAAATGCTTCCAGAAATCTCAGAGAATTTAAAATGTGATTTATGACACCCTAAACCTTGAAAAACATAAAAGAGCCACAGAACAGTAAAATGATGGACAAAGAAATCTGAGACAAATGCAAACTAACAGCAAGTGGAGAGTGTAGTCATTATTTTAGATAAAGTAGAATTAAAAAAAAATGGAAAAAGTCACATAATTTATCATTGATATTTAGTAGTGGTGTTAGTCACTCAATCGTGTCTGACTCTGTGATCCCTGGACTATGGCCTGCTAGGCTCCTCTGTCCATGAGGACAGAGGAAAAGAGGAACTGTTGAAAGTTCCAGCAAAGATAAATATGTTTTTAGTTGCAATGGATAGAGCTGGATTGCATTCCTAAAAATTGCAGCAACTCATATGCCTGTCATATCATTGTTGAAAGTTCCTCTTTTCCTTGCTTCTTTTTCTACTGTGGCAGGTTTGATTTGTCACATGGTAGAAATACTTAAAATTTTCTCATTTTTATTATATTTTGTCATGATTTTCTTAGTTTCCAGCTATTTTACTTTACATGTGTTGATGTCATGTTATTTAATATACAAAAGATGAGTGCTCAGAAGCACTTTCAACAGTGAGTTTCGAGATGAATAAGCAACTAGGAAACTAAACTAAAAGGAAAAAAAGATCATTATCAATTCAAGGGAAGATTAAAAGTTGTACAAGAAAGGAAATATAATACACTCCTTGACACAACTGTAACTATTGATGATAATTTAAACATTAAATGCTGATTTAACAAAATTGTGGTTTAAAATTGTATCAGGAGGACAGAGTAAAAAAAATGTATCGGGGAGAGAGTGTTGTGTAAAAGAGGTGAATCCTTCTCTTTCATAGTTGAAAGTGCATAGACAATAATATCTAAAACTGAAAAATCAAGAAATAGTTCTATAAACATATTTTTGGAAATCTGGAGTTGTGGACTAAAAGAAATAGTTTAAAAGTCACAGTGATTGTCTCTAGGAAGTAGGAATTAGACATGGAGAAACAATGTTTTATTATGACTTTTACTGATGTATTTGACTTTTAAAACTGTGTACCTTACTATTTTGATAAAAATAAAAACTAAATTTACAAATTTAAAAAAAAGGAAAAAAGGGGAAAAAATAAATAAAAAGAGAAAAGAGGAACTGAATAATAAATAATAAGGTAAAGATCAGTTCAGTCTGTAAGATTTGTTTCAGGACTCAGACCTGCAAGTCTAACTTCAGACCCCATGCCTCTCCCGTTGACCCTGAACACAAGCAAAGCTACACCAGAAACACTTTCACATGTATGTCTACATACCAGTGTCTATTTCTCAGAGAGAGATTATCGTATGTGAGATCTGATAAAAGATAAATGTCTTTAGTTGTAATGGATATAAATGGATTGCATTCCTGAAGACAGCAGCAAAGATAAATATGTTTTTAGTTGCAATGGATAGAGCTGGATTGCATTTCTAAAATTTGTAGCAACTCATATGCCTGCCATATCACTGGTCCTTTTATGTTTTGCCAATCAAAGTGAAAAATGGTTCTCATAATAGCTTTAATTTGTATTACTCTGCCTTCCACGTTTACTAGTCATTTGCATTTGTTTCTCTGTAAGTTGCCTGTTCAAGTCCTTACCCACTTAAAATCTGGCTTCTTGAGGGTTTTTGCTATCAATTTGTAGGAGCTGTTTGTATATTAGGGTATTAAATCTCTATTATATGTATTACTAATATTTTTTTCCAACTTGTCATTTGCAACTTTGATTACGACTTTGGTTTCAGTGTTTTTCAGTATACAAAAAATTTATTTTTTAATTTTATTTACTTTCTAATTGGAGGATGACTGCTTTACCATATTGTACTAGTTTCTGCTGTACAAAAATGTGAAAAAAACAAAACTTTTAACGTAGCCATCCACATCTGTGTTTTCTTTTATAAATTCTGGGCTTTCTGATTTACTTAAGAATTCTCTTCTTTTCAAAGTTCAAGCATAAAGTCTTCTAAACTTTCTTCCTTTTTTTCACATTGAAAGTTTATATCCATCAGAGATATACTAACTGTATGTATTGTGTGAGGAAGAAGTCCAACCTCATTTTCCTCATTATGCACAGCCAGCAACATTAATTGAACAGATGAATGCTTTTCCCACTTAATTTAAAGGCTACTTTTGTCCTATGTTCATTACTCACATGCTCTCAAGGTTATTTCTGGACTCAGCTACCTTTCTCCCGTCTATGTATAGATGCTCATGTAGAGTACATACTGGGGTTTTTTGTTTTTATTTTTAATATCTCTGAGTGTTACATTCTCCTCTCTCTCTGTTTTTTTAATTGGCTGCAAAGGGTCCTTCCTCGTCGCAGCACTCGGGATCTTTGCTGTATCATGTGGGATCTTTTGTCGCAGTGCTCAGGATCAGCAGTTGTGGCACGCCAGGCTTAGTTGTTCCAACGAGTGTGGGATCTTAGTTCCCCAACCAGGGATCAAATCCCAGTTCCCAGCATTGCAAAGCGGATTCTTAACCACTGGACCACCAGGGAAGTTTGAGTTTATCATCACTGCTTCAGAGAATTTTAAATTGTCCTAAGTAACAGGTTAGACAACACGAAAAGGATCTATTGAATTTGGATTTTGATCCCAAAAACCATTGATCGCTTTTGTGAGTGCAGTTGCCGTGGAGATATGGAGATGGAAATTAGGTATGATAACATTTAGAAAAGAGTGGAAAGTACAGATTGTGCTCTTGAAGAATGCGGCAGTGAGAGGATGGAAGAAGGTGGTATGATGGGCTGAGTGGAAAGCAGGGAAGAGGAAAACGTTTTAAAGCCCAGGGGAGATTTGAACGTTGTGGCCCAGAATAAAGGAGTCAGTTAGAAAGAGACTAACTGATGACAACGGATACATATCTACCAAAGAGTTACAAACATCCTTAAACTTCTTCCCAAAAGAACTAAAATACTGTGATTATCAGAAAATAGTGCTAGTTTCATTCTCTGTATAATGTGTACTGCCATTAAGGTTTGCTATGGTCTTAATTCAACATTAAGCCCTACATTAAAAGAATAAATGAATGAATACATAAATAAAATAAATCAGCTGTATCCTCCCCACTGGTGAAAACAATAATAAAGTTAATTTTTTTCTCCATCATGTATGATTCTGAGGACCAACCCTGGGAGAGGAGCTTGATGGAAGGAGGTATCACAGGAAGTCTGCTTCCTGATAACCAAGGTTCCGACAATGGTTTTACCTAACATTTGTCTATTTCTTTTTATTCTACTCTAAGCAGTGCGTGCTTGCTCAGTTGTGTCCAGCTCCTTGTGACCCCATGGACTGTAGCCTGCCAGGCTCTTCTGTCCATGGGATTTCCCAGACAAGAATACTGGAGTGGGTTGCTATTTCCTTCTCCAGGAGATCTTCCCAACCCAGGGATCAAACCCACATCTCTTGCATCTCCTGCATCGGCAGGCAGGTTTTTTACACTGAGCCACCTGGGAAGCCTGTTACAAGCAGGATTGTGAGCTAAACCTGCACCCTGGGCTCTGGGCTGCAGTTTCCAAACTTGTCTGCACATGAGAATTACCTGTGAAAATTAAAAAAAAAAAAAAAATCTTAACATCCAGGTGGCACTCCAGGCCAATTAAATCAGTCTCTTGAGACTTCACTGTTGTTTTTTTTTTTTTCTTTTAAAGCTTCTCAGATAATTCTAACATGCAGGAAAGCTTGTGAACCACTGAGCTGGGGCTTGGAATCAGCTGACCATGTAATGCTGTTTTCCAAAACTGGGATATGTGAGTTTTGGCAAGGTCTAATGTGAAGAAATATCAGAGACGTATGACCAAGATTGCATCATGGGGCAAGATATATTCTCTGTAAGCCAGTTCACTTAGAGTGTCCTTCAGAGGAACAGCTATTGATACCTTGAATAGGTGTGCTTTCCAAATGGGTTTTAACACGAGCAGGAATCAGAATGTTTGCATAAAGGGGTGCTTTCATCACGGTGCAGGAAAAAAAAAGGTTTAAATATCACAGGAAATGAAAAAGAAGCTACTTCTGATATGGAGTTGAATGTGAGAATTTAATTCCCAAGAACAAGAAAAGAGTTATTTGTTTTGTAGTTTCTCAGGAAGCTAACATTTATTTTTCAACTCCCCATGAGGTTAAAATGATTTTAAACCAGTTGCCAAGAGGCATTTAAAAGTTAACTATACTACAAATTGTTTTGACATACAAAGCACCTAGAACAAACATATATTCACACTCATCTTAAAAAATCAAAGTTTCCAAAACTAAAATTCTATTTAATGGGAAACAAATGAGTTTTACAGAAATTTGAAAAAATAGAAAGCTAAGGTGTCATGCTGACAGCTGAGAAGCAAAAAGAGATATTTGCTAGTGTTTTTTATTTCCTGGGGTCAGTCTTTTTGCAATCTCTTAACTAGAGAACAGGAAATTGAGTATTGAGTTTATCACCCAGAGAATCCTCTAAAAATGAAAGAGATTTCCACTTTTATGTAATTGAGTGTACACAAACAATTTCCAAGCTTAAGATTTTTTTTTTTTTTTTTGCCACACTGAGTTTCAACCCCTAGACCGCCAGGGAAGTCCCCAAGCTTGAGATTTAGACTACAAAGACCTGGGTTAGAACTCCAGCTCTGCTAGGTACTTGTAGGTGACCTTGGATTACGATTAAACTGATTCTAAACCTCAGTTTTATCATGTTTAAAATGGGCTTCCCCAATAACTCAGCAGATAAAGACTCTGCCTGCAATGAGGGAGACACAGGAAATTCGAGTTCGATCCCTGGATTGGGAAGATGCCCTGGAGGAGGAAATGGCAACCCACTCCAATATTGTAGCCTGAAATATTCCATGGTCAGCAGAGCCTGGCGGGCTACAGTCCATGGGGTTGCAGATTCAGACTCAACTGAGTGTGAGCAAGAGCAGTAATAATTATTATGATGATGATCCTTAGATACCTGCAACGGACCTTGTTTATAAAGTGCGTAATTCCACACCTAGCACAAGGTAAGTGTTCAATAGCTGGTGCTCATCCCACTAGCCATATCTTATTTATAGACTAAGAGACCCAGAGAAATGCCCCCTCTCTGTCACTATCTGATACATAAAGCTCATTTGGAAACAGCTAAAATGTTTCGACTTTAATAAAAGACATGGGGTGGGGCCCACTGTGGAAGACTGGGGATGCTAGCTGCCTGTCTTTTTAATGGAAATTTTAAGAGATATTTATAAGAAGTGTTTACTAAACTAATCCCAAAACTAATCCCAAGACTCCAGTTCCTTGGGTATTCTGGGATTTTGGGGGGAAAGTGCAGCCAGGTTGAGATCACGTAAGCAGACAGAGCCCACTCTGCCCTGGGGCTCATGGTCTGGCATAAGGAATGACTCCAGTAAATTAATAAATTAAGTGATATTTTGACATTAATTTCCCATTTAAATGCTTTCTTCTTTGCAATCACCCTCTATTTTTTCAATCTTATAACTTTATTGAGGCTTTCAATGGCTAACTCAGCAATCTCTCTTGGTAAATGTCACATTGCACTTGAAAATATGTGTGTTATTTTCAAATATCTTTTAATATTGATTTCTAACGTAATTCCACAATGATAAGAGAACAGACTCTGGATGATTTCAATGCCATTAGACCATGAAAATTTTAAACCTTACATCCCTGGATATGTTCCAGTATCATCTAGTTTGTAGTCTATGGGAACTTGAATGGAATTTGTATCCTACTGTGGTGTGAAAACTGTACAAATCTTAATTATGCTGAATTGGCTCATAGTGCTTCTCAGGCCTACCATATCCTTCTACTTTTCTGTATATGTGCTGTGTGCTCAGTCTATCAGTTGTGTCTGACTCTTTGCGACCCTATGGACTGTAGCCCACCAGGCTCTTCTGTCCATGGGATTCTCCAGACAAGAATATTGGAGTTGGTTGCCATTTCCTCCTCCAGGGGATCTTCCCAACCCAGGGATCGAATCTGCCTCTCTTATGTCTCCTGCATTGGCAGGCAAGCTCTTTACCACTAGTGACATCTATTCATTCTAATAATTTTTGAGAGTTTGATATTGAAACTCCAACTAAAAATCTTACTTTACCTACTTTAAAGAAATTTTAGTATACAGTGAAACTACATACAACTTGGTTCTGTATTTTCCAAGTCTCCTATAAATGTTATTATGCTTTAATAATATAAAAAATAAAAGAAACTGAGTGATTTCAGGGGGGGAAAAAAGACACGAGGTTTCATTTAGAGAGGTACTATTCTGAACCTTCACTCTGATTCCTCAGCTGGGACTACTCTCCTCCTGAAGTACTCCTCTCTCTCTTGGTTACTCTAGTGCCCTACCTCCAGTAAAAAACTAAAAATACACAGAGTATAAACTATCAGTTTATTGTTAAATTTTCCAGATTCCCTTGAAGACATAACCATCTCCCATCAGCATATCAGCTCACGCTTTCTCCTTAACCTCTGCTGCCCCCACCATTTCCATAATGCAAACTCCTTTATATCTCATATACCCCATCTTCACTGCCCTCTGGGACACGCATTATTTCAGTACCGTTTTCCCAGTCCTTCCTTCTGCCCTAGACTCCTCCATCAATCCATGGCCTTTCTAACCATTTTTCACTCTCCAAGTATGGGAGGAATATCATCATTACTTCATTTTATTGTTTTTTAATTTAATTTTCATTTTATATTGGAGTGTAGTTGATTGACAATGTTGTGCTAGTTTCAGGTGTAAGCAAAGTGATTCACTTATACCTGGGATTTTATAAGTCCCTAAATCTCAAACTTTTCAAATATTGCTTCTTCTCCATTCTCCTTATTCTTCCTATAACTGAAAGTGAGGTCCAGCTGCTCACCACCCAAAGCCAATAAAGATTGCTGGAAAGGAAAGTTTGCTTTATTTTGGATGCTGGCAACGGAACAGTGGGGGGAGTGTGGGTGGATGCCTGTCCAAAGACCAGCTCCTCCCCGCCAACAGTCAGGGGGCAAGAGCCTTTATAGAATGAGGGAGAGGGCTATGTGTTGAAACAGCAGAGTCAGTTCTGATGGTTATCTTGAAATTCGTGGTCTGACCAGCATCATCTTGATTGTTTTAAGAACAGTTAATCTTCAGTTCCATGTTCAGTTTGTTCCCATTTCTTTAAGGCCAGTTTTTGGGATTGTGGCAGCATATGGTTTTTCCCTGGTGGCTCTGTGGTAAGGAGTCCACCTGCAATGCAGGAGACACAGGTTTGATCTCTGGGTCGGGAAGATCCCCTGGAGAAGAAAATGGCAACCCACTCCAGTATCATTGCCTGGGAAATCCCACGCACAGAGGAGCCTGACAGGCCACAGTTCATGGGGCTGCAAGGGTTGGACACGACCTAAGCTACAAAACCACCATCATCATGTCACGGCTCTAGTCTGGTCATCATGTAGTCAATTGGCTCAGAACATCATCTATAGCCCTTGAGAACGAACTAAAGGTCCTTGACTAGGCTTAATCACTACATAATTATTATTGGTCTCCTTTGTTTCTGCATTTTCTCACTTCTTTGATTAAATTTATTCTTTGGCTAAACTTTTTCACAGACAGAAGGCAGGCTGAGGACATGGGGGACAAGGACTATAGAATCTTGCTCCATTTCATTTCTTCTGATTAAATGTACTTATAATCAGTGCATATAATTCTGATTATATGTACTTCAGACCCTCACATTCCATCTTCTGTATCTCAATCTCTCTTTATATTTTACACATCCTTTTCTGTCTGTGCTTTATTCTACTTTTTTTTATATTTGTCTTCTTGCTTTGCTAAAGAGTCATGCCTGACTCTTTGCAACCCCATGGACTGTAACCTGCCAGGCTCCTCTGTCCATGAGATTTTCCAGGCAAGCATACTGGAGTGGGTTGCCATTTCCTTCACTATCTCTAATTTTCTCTTTAGCAGTATTTGATATTCTGTTTAACCCACCTACTAAGAAAGGTTTTTCTAAAATATTTATGTGTTTCATTGATAAAAATTCTATTTGATTAAAATATTTTTGAGCAGATAAGAAAAGCCATATGAATAAAAAAATCTAAATGATATTCAAATGTTTGAATTAAAAACTTCTATTTCTATTCCATCCCTATCTGCCCCTAAGGGTAATCATTTCTGTTAGTTTTTTTGTGTATGTTTCCCATGTTTCTTTATGCAGATAAAGCATATATGCATTCTTATCATTCTCTTTCTTACACTAAATTTAGCAATACCAAATATGCTATTATGAATTTAATTTTTTCACTTAAAAGTATATCTGAGAGATGTTGAAATTTGATTATTTTTAAATCTTCCCATTCCTAATAAGTAATCTCCAATTATTCATTTCTAAAATTCATTCTTTATTTCTATAAATATTCCACATACAATTATTTTACATTCTGTGTCTAATAATTCCAGTCCCTGGTGTCTCCACATAGAAGGTACAGATTAAGCTAACTTTCAGTCATAATGACTTGTTTCCTTGAGTGTTCAGTGATCTTTGAGCTATAGTTCATAGTAATTAATGGGGATCCCAAGGATCTAAATTGAAGATGAGTTCTTCCAGAATGAATTTGCATTGGTTTCTGCCAGGAACTCAGAGCAGAGTGTTACTGGCCTGAAGTAACTTCAGTACCATTCCAGAATCCTCCATGTAATCCAAGTTTTTCATTTAATCTCCCCTGCCCCACATGTCGGGGCCAAAATTTAGGTCTTCATGGAAACATTCACGGGCTTCCCTGATGGCTCAACGGTAAAGAATCTACCTGCAGTGCAGGAGACACAGGTGATTTGGGTTTGATCCCTGGGCCAGGAAGATCTCCTAGAGGAGGGCATGGCAACCCACTCCAATATTCTTGCCTGGAAAATCTCATGGACAGTGGAGCCTGGTGGGTTACAGTCCATAGGGTCACAAAGAGTCGAACATGACTGAAGTGACTGCGCTCACTCACAGAAACACTGACAACAGGTTTGGCCCTGGATATGTTTCTGAGCTTTCATTTAATTGATCTCTCTCTCTAAGTGTCACAGTTTTATGGCACAGTTGCTATCTGGAGGCCTTCCCTGGTGGCTCAGTGGTAAAAAACTCTGCCTCCCAGTACAAGAGACGCAAGAGGCGTGAGTTCCATCCTTGGGTCAAGAGGCTCCCCTGGAGTGGAAAATGGCAACCCATTCCAGTATTCTTGCCTGGAAAACTCCATGCACAGAGAAGCCTGGTGGACTGTTGTCCATGGGGTTGTAAAGAGTCAGACACGACTGAGCAGCTGACCACAATGAGCATATACTATCCGGCAGGGAAAACCTTTTCAAAAGTGTCTAGGCTTTCTATAATCATTTATCTTCCCAAATGAGCTTTCCTTTATTTATTTTTTTAAGTGTGGTTTCTCTGGGGTTTTTTGGTCATTGTTGTTTGGGGGACAGGGCTTTGGTTTCAGTTTTTTGCTTGTTTTCTGGCTGCTTTTTGCAGCACCTTTGTTCCCTGACCAGGGTTGGAATTCACACCTGCTGCAGTGGAAGTTGGGATTCTTAACCACTGGGTGACCAGAAAAATTCTCCAAATAATCTTTCTTTCTTCTTTTTTTTCCAACCAATTTTATTATTTTTTTTTTTTAATATTTATGTGACTGCACCACGTCTTAGCTGTGGCATGCAGGCTCTTAGTTGCAGCATGCAGGACCTAGTTCCCTGACCAGGGATTGAACCTGTGACACCAGCATTGGGAGTGTGGAGTCTTAACCCCTGGGCCACCAGGGACATCACCACAAATGATCTTTCAAACTGTTCACCCGTGGACTTTTGTGAACTGAAACAATCTTTGAGGGCTTATCAAGAAAACAATGGCAGAAGTATGTTAACCACAAACCCTACACCAATGCAAGCAGGAACGAAAACGAAGCAAAAGCAAGAAAAAGTACTTCAAGTAGGCTGTAGCTCGGAAAGACCTCAATACTATATGCTACACTCTGAAGGTTGCAGCCTTTATAATGCCCTTTGGAACAAACCAAGAGTCCCAAGGCCTGACGCCAATTTCTAGCTGTGACCACAATGCAGTGTTATAGATTGTAAGTGGAGGCAATTCTGAAGGTTCCCACCAGTCTGAGTCCTGGGGGCATGGGAAAGCTGCTGGAACAATAAAGAAACACTCCCATTGGGGCCCACTGGCTCATCATTGGTTGCCAAGGGACCTGGTGTTGCAAGAGATTCTGGTCTGCCAAGTACACGATCTTTTTTCGCTGTTATCATTTCCTATCAGATTGGGGCAGTATCTAGATACAAGACTACGTCACGATTCCAGAGAACATGGAATAATCCTATGCTGACACATTTGAAAAGCTAGATGGAAAGAGGTGGATAATTACTACCTACCAGCATCTCCTGTGTCTCCAGCATTGCAGGCAAATTCTTCACCTGCTGAGCCATCAGGAAAGCCCCTAAAATAACTAAATAACATATTTTAAATGTCCTAGGTCAGAGAAAGAAGGAATTCTTTCCAGTTTACAAATACCAATGTACTGATGCTTTGAATAGATAATGCACAAGAGAAAATTAGAGATACTAAGGTTGATTTATAAAAAGTTCTAGAATAAAGTATTAACAAGTAGAACCTGGGAGCAGACTTAAATAGCAGTATACTATGACTATGACTGTGTATTACAAGAATACAAAGGTGGCTAAATGCTAGAAAATTTATGTTAATGTTGACCAAAGTGGGAAAAGCATATAGTCCCATGGTATATTTCAATAAAACATTCATAAAATTTAATGTCCATTCTTAATAAAAGGTCTTTGTAAAATGAGATTAGGTGAATAATTTCCTTACTGTCAAAACATCTCATATCAAAAACCAATATCATGCTTAGCAATCAAACATTTATAATCTCTATAATATGGTATTGCTTTTATGTGATAGACATTGTAATTAGACAAAAGAACAAAATGAGAAGTTTAAATATTGGAATGAAAAAGACAAAATTATCATTATTTGCAGATAATAGGAAGTCTAAAATTCAGCAGAAAATTTTTGAAAAGTAAAAAGTTGATAAGGTTTTCATGATATAATATTAATATTCAGTACTCAAAGTCTTACAATGTATTATAAATATAACCCAAATTTAGTCCATCTTAAAAATACATAAATTTATACAAATAAATTTTAATTACATGAAAAAAAAACAGAAAATTACCAAGAAAATAGAAAATAATATATGACTAAGTGAAAAGTCATCCCCTATGAGTGCACAGAAATATTCTAGTATAAATTCTTACAAAATATTTAATCAACTAAATCATCCTATTTCTGGTCAAAATTCCAACATGATATTTACAGAAAGAAGCATTTTTTAAAAGTATTCCAATTGTATGAAATATATGGCATCTCAAATCAGGGGTGACTGGCAAAAGCTAATCACACAAATAATTAGGCTATGTAACTGAACAGACTTTTGAACTCTGTGGGAGAAGGCGACGGTGGGATGTTTCGAGAGAACAGCATGTATATTATCTATAGTGAAACAGATCACCAGCCCAGGTGGGATGCATGAGACAAGTGCTCGGGCCTGGTGCACTGGGAAGACCCAGAGGAATCGGGTGGAGAGGGAGGTGGGAGGGGGGATCGGGATGGGGAATACATGTAACTCCATGGCTGATTCATGTCAATGTATGACAAAACCCACTGCAATGTTGTGAAGTAATTAGCCTTCAACTAATAAAAATAAATGAAAAAAAAATAATTAGGCTATGTAACTATGCTGAATACTGTGAAAGAAAAATACAGGTCAGTGTGGAATACTTTAAATAAAATGCAAGTTCCTGTTTCATTCATTACACAAAATAATTTCCAAGTACAACAAATGTTTTAAAGTAAAAACCAAAATTACATAAACACTAGGAGAGAGACCGGACCATTATTTTTATAATCGTGTGTGGAAAGTCTGAGCATGTCATGACAGCCAGTGATCACAAACAAAAGATTAAGAACCTCAACTATGTAACAGTGAAAACTTTCCAATGCCAAAAACAAATAAGAGCCCTAAAAAGAAAAAAAAGTTGAAAGACAAAGGACAAATGGGAAATGCGTGCAATACAAACGGTGGACAACCTGCTGCTACTCTGATTTGAAGAGTTGTGTAGTCGTCGAGAAAATATCATTCCTCCTCCCAAGGGAAAAAGTATTGGTTCTTCAGCTCATAGAATTTGTCTCCTGTCTCTACTGACCCGTTCCCATAGGCTTTGAAGGTGGAGGGAGAGGGATGACCTCTGGCAGATCCTATCACTCACTCCTGCCAGAATTGTCAAGCACCCTTCACACACACACACACACACACACACACACACACACACACAGAGCATGTGAACATACCATACACACACCCCACAGGAACAGACCATAGGCATATTCACCACACAAGGACACATGTGTGCAGACACAGCGGGCAATATAAATATGCACACAATGCATTAATACCATACACACACTATACACATATGCTCCACATGAACATACCATATACACATGCACCACACAATACACACACGTGTGTACACACAATAGACAGCACACACATGCACACTTGAACTATGTACACAGTAAATACATACACACACATGCACACATGAACTATATACACAGTATATACATACACACACATGCACACATAAACTATATACACAGTATATACATACACACACATGCACACATGAACTATATACACAGTATATACATACACACACATGCACACATGAACTATATACACAGTTTATACACAGTATATACATACACACACATGAACTATATACACAGTATATACACAGTTTATACATACACACACACATGCACACATGAACTATGTACACAGTTTATACACAGTATATACATACACACACATGCACACATGAACTATGTACACAGTATATACATACACACACATGCACACATGAACTATGTACACAGTATATACATACACACACATGCACACATGAACTATGTACACAGTATATACATACACACACATGCACACATGAACTATATACACAGTATATACATACACACACATGCACACATGAACTATATACACAGTATATACATACACACACATGCACACATGAACTATATACACAGTATATACATACACACACATGCACACATGAACTATGTACACAGTTTATACACAGTATATACATACGCAGACATGAACTATGTACACAGTTTATACACAGTATATACATACGCACACATGAACTATGTACACAGTATATACATACACACACATGCACACATGAACTATGTACACAGTTTATACACAGTATATACATACACACACATGCACACATGAACTATGTACACAGTTTATACACAGTATATACATACACACACATGCACACATGAACTATGTACACAGTATATACACAGTATATACACACACACACATGCTCGCGCCCTTTAAGCACCTCATTGAAGAATCAGAACTGCTGGTCTGTGGTGTGTACCTTCCAGGAACACTGTTCAGCTGTTTCCAAGCTCTGCATTCTTTCTGGATCCAGGACCTTGCCCTGGAAGGTGGTCCTGGAGGGGGTATGACCCGTCTGCCCCCAGCATGGAATCAGAGGAACTCCGCAGCCTGCTTCCTGATCCTGGGCATAGGACAGACCTTTCCTCCCTCTGCTAAAGGGCTTTGCTTTCGTGAAACAAAGCCAGAGTGTGCAATGAGCCGAAGTCCCAGGCCTCCTCAGATTCTGCTGTTAGGTTGTCTGTCTTAGTCGCTGATGGTTTTCAGAAACCCCCTTCCCTCCCCAGTTTTGGCAGCATCTTCCCGGAGGACTCAGGGCAAGGGGGAGCCTCTAATCATGAGTGACTGCATGGGAGGCCACTGTGAACCATTAGCTGTCATATGACAACTTGTCCAGCCACAGTCACAGAAATTCCCCAGAATGTGCATACTCGTGGGACAGAGTCCCTGCGACAAAGTCACCTGTGGAAGTCACATGACTCCAATCCTACAGTGGCCCAAACTACTGCTGAATCCCTCTTTGAAGATTGCCATCACAGCCCGCAGTACATTTTGGGGGTGGTATTCTGAGTCCATAAGTGAAATCTTTTCCAGACTGTATTCAATTTTTGGAAATAGGTATAAACCATTTGCCGTATGTTCTAGTGCTTTTGTTTTTGTTTTTTGGGCCGAGCCTCATGGCCTATGGGATCTTAGTTCCCAGAGATCAAACCCGCACCCCTTGCAGGGGAAGCACGAAATCTTAATCACTGGACCACCTGGGAAGTTCTCAGCATGTTCTAGTTTATAAAAGAAATGTCCATAGAGAATAGAATTGTGGTTACCAAGGGGGTGGAGGGGGAATGGAATGGGCAGTCAGGTTAGCAGATGCAAGCTATTATATGTAGACTGGATAAACAACGAGGTCCTACTGTATAGCACAGGGAACTCTGTTCAATATCCTGTAATGACCCTTGATAGAAAAGAGTATGAAAAAAGAATGTATATATAACTGAATCACAGTAGAAATGAACACAACATTATAAATCAATAATACCTCAATAAAAAATTAAATTAAAAAATGCCTAACAGGCTAAGTTTCAGTGATACATATTTTGTATGTGTGTATAACATTTTCACCATATGTAGAGAAACAGAGATGGAAACCCACGAGGTAATAAACCTACTCAGTGTTCTTTGGTAGCTCATAAACACATTTTGAAGGCAATTCCCAAAGGGGATTTCTGAAGACTTTTTAAAAACACTAACAGCATCAGTAGAATAAGTATTTAGTTTTTCAAAGTATCTACTTGGAAGAAGTACAATTTAAATGAAAATCTAGTCTGTTTGGGGGGGGGGGAGTCTCATTAGAGTCACAAACTGTCTAGCAGATGTCCTCTTCTTTCTAGATGTTCTTTTCAGCATAAATGTCCTAAATGTTCTTAATCAGCATGTCTTCCCTTCCTATATGAACCTCACTACCTCCCTCCAGCAACCAGCCAATCTGATGAACCATCAGCTCTTCCATTTTCACTCTGGAAATGTCTCCCTCTATTGTGATCTTTAATGCCTCTTCATGAAATGTCCTGCCTTTGTTCATATTGTTATACCCCTCCCCACTTCTATTACTGGAATTTTCCTCTTAGATTTCTCCATCTGACAAAACCCTCCTAATCCTTCAAGGTCCAGCTCAAACTCCACCTGAGTAGCCGTTGCTACCCCCTTCCTTCTTTCTTGTACCCCTTCTCTCAAGCTTCCCTAGTAGCTCAGATGGTATAGAATCTGCCTGCAATGCAGGCAACTGGGGCTCAATTCCTGGGTCAGGAAGATCCCCTGGAGAAGGGAATGGCTAACCACTCTAGTATGCTTGCCTGGAGCATTCCAGAACAGAGGAGCCTGGCCGACTATAGTCCATGGGGTCACAGAGTCGGACACGACTGAACGACTAACACTTGCCTCTTGTCATTCTGCTTGTAGAGTAGAAACTCCATCACTGAAGGCACTCAGCAAAGTTTGCTGGGTGTTGTGAAATGAAACCTGGGCTGATGTCTCAATCACAGGGGACATTCAGGGTCAAATGAAAGCAGATGACATCAGTTTGTTTCAGTCGGGCAAGAGTCCAGTCTCCTCAGGATGAATGCTAACCCAACAGATGGGACTGTAATTCACACCTCAGTTCTCATTCCTTTGAAAGTATACTGGGAAGTTGCCTGGCTACACTCCAGACAGAGGACACACGTCAAGTCCTCCTTAGAGTTTAAGAAACATGCCTCAGACAGATATGATCCATTGGAAGCCGTCGGTTAGGGAAGAGTAGCATTAGGCCAAAAAAGAAAACAGTACTGTCTGGGAATAGAAAGGTCAAAGACACAGGCTGTGCAACTGAGGTTGGAAATCACACCTAGCCTTAGGACAGGGAACATTTTGGTCAGTTGTCTGATGTTCACCTGGCTTCCTACTTCCATGTTCATTTCTTGCTTCATTTTTGCTGGTGCCAGAGAAAGTATATAGAGGTGTAACTTCCGGAAAAAAATATCAGCAGAACTAGTTTTGAATTATCTAATCATTTTTTGCCCCTGCAGGAGGATTTTACGGTTTTTGTTATTGGTGTGTAAGATTTTATGTAGGGAGTGATGGATTATTAGGGAAGTGTGGGAATCAACAATGCCCAACCATTTGGGCAAATGTTTGCAGCAAATATGTTTAACAAAGGGTTAATAGTCTTGCTATTAACCACTGATTTGACATGGCTACCGAGGCTCTGTATTTAGCAGGAAGGACCACCAGTAATGCATTTCTCCAAACGACAGACAGGCTCAAAGAGTGGGCTCAAGGGTGGGCTCCGAGCAACGCCAAGCCAACTAGACAATGACACTCAGCAAACCAGTAGTTGAAACAAAAACAAACCTGTGGTGATTCAGCAAGCTTATTCCTGAGGCAGGAGGGGCAGGGAGGGGAATGTCTACACGCTTTGGTCTTAGCATAAGTGTTGAGTTCAGAACATTTCCAAAACACAATATAACTCGGACTACATTAAGCTGTGATTTCTTTCACAGGGAGTCAAATGCCATCCCTGTGTACTATGAATGTTGGTTTTTGTTTTTCTTTTTCTGTTTGTTTGTTTTTCAAGAAAAGCTTTCTTTTCACTGTAAGTGTTCTTTATAAATCTTACAAATACAAATGACTCTAATGGCTTATCACCACCCTCAGAGTGGGGTTCCTGAGAAATCTCTTCAGAATTAGATAGGCATTCACTCGGATCAGAGAGTTTTGGAGCTTCTCAATGGAAATGCTGAAAAGTTCACTATAGCTGAGCATCCTCTCCAACAGGCCCAAGTCTCAGACTCTCATTCCACCCAGAAAGCATCTGCTCAGAATAGGTTGTTTTTCTTGCTGCTCAGTTACAACACTTTCTTTCAGTTTACCAGAACACAGCATGGTGGTTGACCAAGCAAATAATTATGCAAAGCAGAAGTCATATGGCATTAAAAGATAAGTCAATTTGGAAACTCGCATTTCCAAAAGTGAAGGCTAATGCACTAGAATTATCCATAAACTAGAAGCAGTCCAAAACATTTGTTCTTGGGAAACTGGTGAAGTTCCAGGGATTTAGGGCAATGACCTGGGTGACAAAGCTGACGAAAGCTGGGTGGGTGATAAAGGGCCAGTTGGCAACTCACTTGCAGGCAGAGGTTGAGGACGATGACCCGGCGCGTCACCCTTAGAAAGCTAAGTGTGTAATGTGATCAACACAGACCACAGTCCCAGGCCACATAAAGCCCTCCAAGGCACACAGGCAACTCCCCAGCACCATGTGTCCCTCCTGATATAGGTCTCTGCTTCCGCTGTTTCATCCAGGGACAAGATTCGGTCTTTCCACGCCTGGCTCTCAGTCAGATTCACGTGCTCCCCCAGCTGTCTCTCCAGTGGGGGTCCCAGCTCTGTTCCAGCTCCACCACCGTCTGAGTGATCTCTTTACAGAGGTCTATGGGGGTCTGGGCTGGTCTACAAGGTCTGTGAGGGCTTTCCTGATAGCTCAGTTGATAAAGAATCTGCCTGCATGCAGGAGACCCCGGTTCGATTCCTGAGTCAGGAAGATCTGCTGGAGAAGGGATAGGCTACCCACTCCAGTATTCTTGGGCTTCCCTTGTGGCTCTGCTGGTAAAGAATCTGCCTGCAAAGGAAGAGACCTGGTTCAATCCCTGGGTTGGGAAGAACCCCTGGAGAAGGGAAAGGCTACCCACTCCACTATTCTGGCCTGGAGAATTCCATGGACTGTGTAGTCCATGGAGTTGCAAAGAATTGGACATGACTGAGCAACTTTCACTCCCACAGGGATCTGTGGGCTTCCCTGGTCTCAGCACTAAATAATCCACCTGCCAATGCAGGAGACTGGGGTTCGATCCCTGGGTTGGAAAGATTCCCCTGGAGAAGGAAATGGCAACCCACTCCAGTATTCTTGCCTGGGAAATCCCATGGACTGAAGACCCTGGTGTGCTGCAGTTCATGGAGTCACAAAGAGTCGGACACTACTTAGCAACTAAACAACAATAACAGGGCTTGGCAGCAGCAGCCTGCGGTTGTTGAGGGAGAGGAGGTGGGAGGAATCACTGCAGAGATGAAGGGAAGAGGAGGAAAGTGGCTGACACCAGAGGCGTGTTACAGATGGAGACTGAGAGCTGCAGTCTCACGAGGTCAGTCACCTTGGTGGAGTTTCTTCAGCCTCCGCCTAATCCTGCAAGCTCTTCCGAATTCACCAAACTCAGGCTGGTGTTCAGACCAGGTAGCTATGTGTTAATTTTCTCCAGGAAATCTGGCAAGAATGCTCATGAATGCTGTTCCCAGGCAGCCAAGTCAGATTCAGTTGTTTCATGCCTTTGGCAGCAAGCTGCAGACTGGCTGGAGTCTTCAAGTCTGGCAGCCTTGTGCAACATCTCCTTGACAGGGACGCATGCGGTGTGGACACTTAGACTCTCTGACCCTGACCACGACACTGTTTTCCTTGTTCAGTTCAAGAGGTGCTCTGCCCAGCTGCTGCCCCTTTAAAGGCCCCATGATAACAACTCCCCTTTCCTGGGCTCTGCCCCTTTTTGGCCAGAAGGCAGCTTTAGTGGAGAGCCTCATGGCTGTCCCTGACCATCCCAGCACAACACCAGTGTCTGCATCGCTGTGAGATTGCAATGAATAGAAATCATCTCAAGACAACCCAAGTTCCCACTGGTTCTTGGAGTTGAGCCCTCTTTCAGGTTCTAAGGCCCACTCTTCATAGGAAGGCACCTTGGACAGAAGGAATCACGGCTTGTGGTAAGAGCAATACATGCTTTGCCCTGTCTCATCCATTCTTGGCTGTACACAGTTCAGTTCAGTTCAGTTCAGTTGCTCAGTCATGTCCGATTCTTTGCAACCCCATGGACTGCAGTACTCCAGGCTTCCCTGTCCATCACCAACACCTGGAGCTTGCTCAAACTCACGTCCATTGAGTTGGTGATGCCATCCAGCCACCTCATCCTCTGTTTCCCCCTTCTCCTCCTGCCCTCAATCTTTCCCAGCACCAGGGTCTTTTTCAATGAGTTGGCTCTTTGCATCAGGTGGCCAAAGCATTGGAGTTTCAGCTTCACCCTCAGTCCTTCCAATGAATATTCAGGACTGATTTCCTTTAGGATTGACTGGTTTGATCTCCTTGTAGTCCAACGGATTCTCAAGAGTCCTCTCCAGCATTACAATTCAAAAGCATCAATTCTTCAGCACTCAGCCTTTTTTATGGTCCAACTCTCACATCCATACATGACTACTGGAAAAACCATAGCTCTGACTGTAAGGACCTTTGTCAGCAAAGTGATGTCTCTGCTTTTTAATATATATGCGTATGGACCCTGAGAAATTATGTCCTTTCCCTTCCTCAAAATCTCTGTGCATCACTCAAAAGAATGTATGTTTTTCAAGGGGAGAAGGCAGACTTCCAGGCCTAGTTACTTTCCTAAAACCTCTGGCCATTGGTCATTTCCACTACTGGCAGCCTTGGCACATTTCTAAGAGAAAATAGAAGTATTCCTTGGCTTTTGCTATAGCCCCTTATAAGAACCTAGGAAATATTATGGTAGAATTTAAAATCTACAATTGATTATTTTTATTTAGTAACTTATGGTAGGCAAAATTCTAAGGTAGCCCTCATAATCTCTGCCACTTGGTATCTACAGCCTGAATAATCTTTTCCCCTTGATTGTGACTTACTTTTAACCAACAGAATATAGGGGGAAAGGTGATGGGCTTTTGCAGATATAATTAAGGTTCTGAATTAGTTGATTTTTAGTTAGTTAAAAATAGATTATCCTAGGTGGGCATGACTTAGATTAAAGCCCTTTAAAAGAGGAACTGGGCTATCCATGTATTCAGAGATTATCCTTGCTGACTTGATGGATTGGGCAGTCTGTTTAGGAATCCCAGATGGCAAACAACTCAAAATGGTCCTCTAGGAACTATGATTGGCATCTAAGACTCGAAGACAGCTTCCAGCTGACAACCAGCAAAAAGTTGGGACCTTCAACCATACCACCACAAGGAAATGAATTCTGCCAACAACATGAATAAGTGTAGAAGAGGAATCTTCCCCAATTGAGCCTCTTGATGAAGATGCAACCCAATCAACACCTTCATTGCAGACTTGTGATACCCTGGGCAGAGAAACCAAATAAACCAAACCTGGATTCCTGACCCATAAAAGATGGAAGGTAAGAAATATGTACTGTTTTAAGCCATTACATTTGTAGTAATTTTCTACACCACAGTAAAAAATTAAAAAACATATACAGTCTTTGCTGTAATTCCCTCTCAAATATTTCACCTTCTAGTTTCTAGTTGTCCTCCCAAAATCACATTTACCAAAGATTCACAAAAAAATGGTTTAAGAAATCTGAATCAGCACTGTGCAGCAAAGAAGGATACATTCAACAATCAGAAACTCCGGGAAATTTTCAGAAGGTCAAAAATATAAAGTTTAACACCTAGAAACAGAATTCTTAAGGAGGAAGCTATTCTTGTTTTAAAAATTATTTTGGTAAATTATTTGGATTAAGGTTGATACTTAGGTCATAGGTTGGTGGTAGTGGTTTAGTCACTAAATCGTGTCCAACTCTTGCGATCCCACGGACTGTAACCTGCCAGGCTCCTCTGTCCATGGGATTCTCCAGGTGAGAACGCTGAAATGGGTTGCTATTTCCTTCTCCAGAGGATCTTCCCCACCCAGGAATCAAACCAGGGCCTCCTGCATTGAAGGCAGATTCTTTACTGACTAAGCTATGAGGGAAACCCCTAGGTCATAGAATAGTGGGGGAAAAAAGAAGGAAAGAAAGAAAGACAGCTAAATGGTTCTGCATTTCAGGAATTTAGGGGATTTGATAAAGAATGAAGATGAGAAGGATTGGGAAAGGAAGAGAAGATTGAAGAACAGAGATAACTAACATCTGCTTTTAATTATTTGCATATCTAAAATACAATATTCTCTTGTTATAGGGGGACTAATGGCCACCAAAGATGCCTGCGTATTAATGCCAGAGCCAGTGGGTAAGTTATCTTCCATGGCAAAAGGAACTTTGTAGATGTGATTAAATTAAGAATCTTGAGATTACTCTGAATTATCCAGGGAGGGCCCTTGAAATCACAAGGATCTTTATAGTGAAGTGGGACTGGGAAAGGGAACAGAAGGGTCAGAAAGATTTGAAAATGCCACACTGTTGGCTTTGAAGATGGAGAAAAGGTCACAGTCAAGGAACGTAAGCAACCTCTAAAATCTAGAAAAAGCAGACAAATGGATTCCCCCTTGAGCATCCAGAAGGAACACACCTCAGGCAATATTTTGACCTTGGACCAGTGAGGCTCAAGGCAGACTTCTGACTTTCAGAACTGTAAAATAATAAATCTGTGTGATTGAAAGTGTGGCGATTTGTTCACTGCATCAGCAGGAAACTAACACACTCTCCATTCACGTTACCTAAATGCCCCAAGTCCTTAAGTGAGACTTTGGGTGGAAATCATGAAAAGGAGCTGAGTTCTACAGGTGGGTCAGTGCCAGGGCAACAGGGACCCCACACAGGAGGGTGAGATAACCTATTAACTAACCTAATTCACAGGAAGCAGAAACTTGGCTGTAAAGTTGACATAACACATCCACATTTACTACCTCATGGAATTTTCAGAAATCTTAAGAGACAGTATTGGATGCCCCACCAATTTTGTGATGGGGGAATTAAACCAAGCTGATCTAAATCTAAGTGTCTTGGGTTTACATTGAGAAGGAAACCAAGGCAGTACCCATCAGATTTTTATTTGACATGTGTAATAGGATATTCAGTGGAACACTTTCTCTTATACAATTTTATTGTTTTTGAATAGTAATATTACTATTAGTAATAATAGTAATACATGTTTAAGCTCCTTGGAAGAAAAGCTATGACAAACCAAGACAGCATATTAAAAAGCAGAGACAGTAGTTTGTCGACAAAGGTCCGTCTAGTCAAAGCTATGGTTTTTCCAGTGGTCATATATGGATATGAGAGTTGGACTATAAAGAAAGCTGAGCACTGAAGAACTGATGCTTTTGAACTGTGTTGTTGGAGAAGACTCTTGAGAGTCCCTTGGACTGCAAGGAGATCCAACTAGTCAATCCTAAAGGAAATCAGTCCTGAATATTCATTGGAAGGACTGATGCTGAAGCTGAAGCTCCAATATTTTGGCCACCTGATGGGAAGAACTGACTCATTGGAAAAGACCCTAATGCTGGGAAAGATTGAGGGTATGAGGAAAAGAGGACAACAGAGGATGAGATTGTTGGATGGCATCCCCAACTCGATGGACCTGAGTTTGAGCAAACTCCGGGAGTTGGTGATGGACAGGGAGCCTCGCGTGCTGTAGTCCATGGGATCGCAGAGTCGGACAAGACTGAGTGATTGAACTGACTGCATGTTTAAAGTCAAAACAAAATAAAAAAATAAACACTTAAAAGACTCACTGTTGTCCTGTGGAGGGGTCCACCCCATTCTCCCTTGCTCCATTTGTATCCATTTACATCAATTCATCGCTATCATTCCAGTGTTTCTTTATGTAAAATTGAACAAATGGTCTCATCCCTTCTTTTTTACATAAAAGGTAGCATATGATATACATTATTCTCCATCATTTTTCCTCATTAAAACAATACAGCTTAAAGATCTCTTTATACAAGTGCATAGAGTCCTTCCTCATTCCTTTGTTATAACTCAGCGTGTTCTATTGTGTACAAAGAAGTATCATAGTTCATGTAACTAGTTTCCTCTTGGGAGCCATTTGGGTAATTTCTAAGCTTTTGTTATTATAAACCACGTAATGATAAATAATCCTGTTCATGCATCATTTGGAACATGTGCAAGTGAAACCATAGGATAGGTCCCAGAGGTGGGACTGCTGGGTTAAGGACAACGGAAGCTGAACAAAAGTAAATATTGCCAGATTTCCTTCCATAAAGGTTGATCTAATCTGTACTCCCATTAACAATGTTTGAGTACATATTTCCCCACAGCCTCAGAAGACACTGTGTTGTTAAATCTCTGAATTTTCCCCAAACTGACAGGCGAGAACTGATACCTCACTAACTTGCACTTTTCTTTTTCTTTAAGGGTCTTTTTTTTTTTTTTTAATGTGGACCATTTATATCCCCAGTCTATTCATTTATAACCATTTTAATCTTTTCATCAATTCATTGCTATCACTCCAGTGTTTCTTTATATAAAATTGAATACATATTCTCATTCCCCCTCTTTCTTACATAAAAGATAGCATGTGATATACGTTACCTAAAACAACAAAAGTCTATTTGCACTCCAGTCCTGCCACAAACTTTATTTCCCAAACAAAACCAATCATCCACTCAGTCCTAAGCAGTTCTAAGCTGAACTGCACCACAGTGGTACCTTGAAGAATATTGCTTCCCTTCCTTCACTTTTTCTTCTCATTATGTAGGAAAACATCAAATTAGCCATTAAGTGATGTGGACCATTTATAAAGTCCTTATTGAATCTGTTACAATATTGCTTCTGTTTTATGTTTCGGTTTTTTGCCTGCAAGACAGGCAGGATCCTAGCTTCCCGACCAGGGATCCTCATGCCCTGAATTAGAAGACGAAGTCTTAACCACAGGACTGCCAGGAAAGTCTCCATTTCTCTTAAAAGTAAGATTGAGCATCTTTTCTTGTGTTTAAAAGCCATTTTGATTTCTTTTTCTGTGAACTGTACTTTTCTATCATTTGGCCTCAACTTGGACTCTTCACTGTGACCAAATTTCAGAAAAATTGAAAAGAATAGGTTGCATGCACTCCCATATTCTGAAATAAGGATTTTCAAGTGGTCTTGTGACCATTAGCCCAATACCCAGGTTGTAAAGTGGTTTAAAGTGGAAATGGCCAAAAGAAAGGAGTTCTTTGGGGAAAGTTATTGGCACGCTGTGCATTGTCTGTCCCCCACCATGATGGCAGGAGGTAAGGGGACTTTCCTTAGGGCAAGTCGGGAAAGAGGAGCTTTAAGGGGACCTCCATTCAGAGACTTTGTGTCAGAGGACACAGTGCCCGGTATCTGATTCCAAGGATAAGAAACCCAAGGGTCAAGAAGCTGAGCCTGTCAGGTCAGGAGCAGGGCAGAAAAGTGGGAACTACACTGGAATGCAGTAGAATCTACACTTCCACTAATAGAGGCCAAAGGGTTGAATAGGTAAAATACTAAAGTCTGTGTTTGGAGTGATCTGTGATGCTGGGGCAATCCCTCATTTGGCCTAACAGGGGTCTGTGAGTTTTTGTGGGTCAAGTAGATACCCGGGCTGGAGTGCCATCTTGATGTGACTTCTTCCCAAAACGGCAGAACTCCAGGCGAAGAGAATTCCAACAATGCCAGCAGTAAGAGGCTGTGGGATGCTGCACTTTCAAGGGCAGGATCAGAGGTAGTGACTCAAGAGTTCAGGACAACAAGATATAAAATATCTGGATACACACAACCAAAAATAAGCATTAGTTAGCTTGTAAGTTGAAAACTGTGCTGCGCTGTGCTCAATTGCTCAGTCATGTCCAACTCTTTGTGACCCCAAGGGCTATAGCCTGTCAGGTTCCTCTGTCCATGGGATTTCCCAGGCAGAGTATGAGTGGGTTGCCATTTCTTTCTCCAACAGATCTTCTAGACCCAGGGATCGAACCCACATCTCCTGCATTGGTAGGTGGATTCTTTACCAGTGAACCACCCAGGAAGCCCAAGTCAAAAATCAGAATATGCTAGACAGGAACATACACAAACACCAAATGGAGATGTATATCATGTTCTGGGATAGAAGTACTCTTTATTTAATACATCCCCAAGAAAAATAGGAAGATTTTGGGGGGGGGGGAGGAATTTAACCAAATAATTCTTTAGTTTACATATAATAAATATGTATACATGAATAAATATATAATAAAACCTGAGGATACTCTGAGAATTAACATAAAAAGGGTGGTAACTCATTTTTACTTGATATTTTAAAAATTGATATTACTTGATATTTTAAACTCAAAGCAGGTGGTATTGGCATAGAAATAAATTAGTACAACAAAAAAGAAAGTTTGGAAATAGACTCTAGTATTTGATTCAGTATACGAGTCAAATAGCCAGAGGAAAAAATAGCAGTCAAGGAATATGCATAGAACAACTGGCTAAACCATTTAGCAACAATAAAAATTTAAAAAGACCCCCTCTCAACCTCACTCCTTATACTAAAATAAGTTTCAGAACATTCAAAGACGTAAAATTTTTTTTTAAACTGCTGAATTACAGTTATTATCTTGAGATTGGAAGGTCCTTCTAAGCATGGTTCCGAAGGCAAAATACATAAGGAAAAAGACCGATACACTTGACTACACAGATTTAAAGTTTTTGTGTGGCAATGTATGACACAAACAAGGTCAAAAGAGAAATGATTAAGTACAGAATGTGTTTACAACATAGGTGACAGCTAAGAGTGAAAATTACCGTAATATAAAGAGCTTTTTCAAATCAATATAAGATTCAAGCCAACTACTGAGGGGAAAAAAGACACCCCAACAGAATTACAAAGGACCATCAACATGCAAAATAATTAGAGAAATGGAAACAAAGCATTGGAGGGTCATTTTCCACCTACCAGATTAATCAAGATCAAGGATATCAATGATGCCACGTGTGTTGAGGCTTCCCGCCGGTGAGAGCATAAACTGGCATAAACTTTCTTTGAGATTCCTCTGATAATACGTAGTAAATCTCAAATGTATATAGTTTTCATTCCGACAACTTCACGTCTAGGAATTTAGCCTGAATGATAATTGTATACAACTATATAGAGGCAAATAAAGATAGTAAACATCTGAAAACACTCTAAATGCACAACACACAACAGAGTATTGGTTAAATAAATTACGGTACCAGCTTTTAATGCTGTTACTATTGACATGAAAAAAATGTGTCCAGGATATGTTGATGGAAAAGAAGCATGTTAGAAACCATATGTCTCATTTGATGCCATTGTGGTAACCCCTCGTTGTGCCCAAAAAGCATGGATATGGAAATATATCCATATCCACACACACACATATATCACCAAAATGACTCCTTCATTCTCTGAGACAACGGGCATGCACTCTTCTTAAAATTGATTTGTCTCACTGAATCACTCGCCCACAGACACACAAAAAGGCACACCCTCTTTCCTTTCCAAAACTGGGCACTTGAGTTTAACCAACAAAGGCTGTAGGAGGCAAACAGTCCTTAAAAATACCATTTGATTGACTTCTACTACCACTGGCTTTCTCTTCGATGAATCAAATGGAAAAATTAAAGGTTTAGGAAATCAAAATATGAGATTAGCAATATGAAGGGAGCCTTGAGAATTCTTTTTTTATGTCCTTTAAAATCAATTTAAATATTACTTTCTTCCAAGCTACTGCGGAATGTCAAAGATAATCAGTTCTGCTCTGGTCTCCATCTTAAAGGGCCCAGCTGCAATTATAGGTCTGGAGTTATGGACGGACTGTTACATATTTCCCCTAATTAACCTCCATCTATTTTGGTTTTTTATGGCTCCTTCTAGAAGTGGTGAGGGGCGGTATCTACAGTGAAAAGATAAGTATAAAAAGGCACAGGTGCTACAATACTAAAGGCAGTAACAGTATATATATTGTTATATATGTGTGTGTATATATATATATATATGGTTTGGAAATATAAAAACCTGACTCTCCCAAGAACCAAATGGTCCTGTCAAATCCCAGATGAGAACTGGACTTCCTGGCAGAATATTTGGCCCCACAACTGAAGTTACATATCTGTGAGAACCTCTCTATTTTGAAATGAGGAAATGATAACCCCTAAGCTTCTCACCACACAAAACTGCTGTGAGGATGGAATGAAAGGACATGTATAAACAAAAACTATGGTGGAGATAAATAAAAACTACAGGCACCAAAAACAAACCAAAAAAGTCAGCCAGGAAACAAACTGTCCAATATCTGGGTAACCCTCCAATTTTTAATTTAGAAGGGCACTCAAGACTAGATCTTAGCACTCACCTCTATACACTGTCACCAAGACAGTTAACTAAGAAAAGAGCCTTTCTCCATCTCTACTTGAGGACCAAGCTTTATTTCAGTTCAGTTCAGTTCAGTCGCTTAGTCGTGTCTGACTCTTTGCGACCCCATGAATCGCAGCATGCCAGGCCTCCCTATCCATCACCAACTCCCGGAGTTCACTCAAACTCATGCCCATCGAGTCGGTGATGCCATCCAGCCATCTCATCCTCTGTCATCCCCTTCTCCTCCTGCTCCCAGTCCCTCCCAGCATCAGGGTCTTTTCCAATGAGTCAACTCTTTGCATGAGGTGGCCAAAGTATTGGAGTTTCAGCTTCAGCATCACTCCTTGGAAGGAAAGTTATGACCAACCTAGATAGCATATTAAAAAGCAGAGACATTACTTTGCCAACAAAGGTCCGTCTGGTCAAGGCTATGGTTTTTCCAGTGGTCATGTATGGATGTGAGAGTTGGACTGTGAGGAAAGCGGAGCACTGAAAAATTGATGCTTTTGAACTATGGTGTTGGAGAAGACTCTTGAGAGTCCCTTGGACTGCAAGGAGATCCAACCAGTCCATCCTAAAGGAGATCAGTTCTGGGTGTTCATTGGAAGGACTGATGCTGAAGCTTTATTTAGTGGCCCTTAACTCTGACTGCTACCTAATCAGTCTTTTGACAGAAGGATGCTGAATGCTTATAGAAAGACTCACTATTGGTCTCCTGAGATGCTCTCCTGCTATGCTCTCCTGTCTTAGCCAGGAATCCACTTGGGAAAAAAAGGATGGTGCTGTGGTAAAGCTAACCAGGTAAATTCAGAGAACTTAAAGCTGCCTTCATGTGTATGAGAAAATGATCCGGAAAGAACTGCAGGAAAATGGTGCATCATTTTTGCAAGTATTCAGCACCTGCTCCTGTTAAGTATTAACACCAAGCAGCTCTGTGTTATAATCTGGAACATTCAGAAGAAGGGGCAAAGTCTATGTTTTTGCTATTTCAGGACTCTTTCAAGAACTGCTTTTACATTTCTGCACGTACCCAGAAGTACATTTTACTTCATATTTCGTTAGTTGTTTTAGGCAGACACTTTTGACACCAACAAATGGGGTTTCTTCCTTTCAATGACAGTTATGCTAAGTTCCCACATGGACAACTGCAGCTTCTTTGGCAGTTAATTTGAGAACTGGAAATTATGGGGAACTACAAAAACATATGGTGTTCACAGAACTGGCAGTAGATAATAATGAGGGGAGGAGGCTCAGATTCTTTGAACAGAGGGGGCTTTTGAGGGAAATCCTTACTCATCAGAGACCCTACACAATACTAACTGCAAAAATTTGTAATGATTCCCAAAATTAAACCAAGAGCTGTGAAAACAGTCTAAATGTGAATTGCTGCACATAAAAATTAAAAGTAGGAAGCTGTTTGAATTATTCTGTTGAGAGTTCTACTCTATAGTTCACCTGAGATGAGGGCAGGTGTGGTTCTACATGTTGATCCTAAGTTGCAGTCTGAGCTGGTACCTCAGGACAAAGGACAACTACTCCTAATACTTACTGCCCAGTACTGGTCGGGGGCAGGGCCAACAGCTGACCTTGAAAACCCAAGCATCTCGGTACCACGTCACTCTCTCTGACTCATCGCAGTTGAGAAGGTATGCCTTGGGCTGGGAGCAGCTTCATAGAGAGCTTTCACCTGTTCTGTTTCTGCCCTTGTCTCCTCATCAGCCCACAAGCCCAGGCTGCTCAGGTGTGTCCCTCACTGATGCTCAGGGAGCCAGTGGAGCATATGCCAACCCACCACGTCAGAAAGGCTGTCCCTTTTCTTTAGGACCCTGATGTTGCCCAATCTAGGACCATGTTCACCTATGTTGCACCCCAAGTTGGGCAATAAGCTGCCCTCCACCTCCTCCCAAGCTCTCTACTCTCCAGGCCTGGAGAGAAAGGGAGAAGGTGGAAGAGGACACCACTGTTCCTTAGAGAAGCCCCCAGGCTCTGTCCTTCTTCCTTCCTGCCTTGCTGAGCCTTGGAGTTACCCTGTAGTTTAGGGAGGAAAGTTCAGGAACACTGATTCGGGCTTCAAAAGTCAAATTGAATCCACTCCATCTGTCAATTCAGCACATTGACAGTGGGCCCAAGATTGCTTAACACCTAATGCATCATGGTTAGTGATAAAGTAACACTCGTAGTCACTGATGTTGTAGATAAAACGCAAGATCATGTCAACCACATTGTTCCCCTCCCCTGTAGACACACAGGCTCTGGCCATGAGCTTCATATTATTGCAACCCATTGTTAACACACAAACCCTCAATCTAAAGCACATTTTTAGGAAGCAGTGATTTTAAAAAATTAATCAAGGCTGCTATAAACGTTCATGTGGAAGAAAACTAAGTTAACAGAATATATTTTACTGGAAGAAGACTCTTGGCTTTTGAATACATATAAGACAAAGGGAAATGTATCAAAGTAATGGCTGCCTAGCAGACACTGCAAGGAACTTACCGGAGTGGCCAGGATAGTACACTTTCTTTTTCTTTCTTCCTTTTTTTCAGTATTTTAAAACACTTTATTTATTCATTTTGGCCATGCCACACAACATCTTAGTTCCCCCACCAAGAATGAACCCATGCCCCTTGCAGTGGAAGCATGGAGTCTTAACCACTGGACCACTAGGGAAGTCCCAGGCTATCATGCTTTAACCACTGGACCACCAGGGAAGTCCCAGGCTATCATGCTTTAACCACTGGACCACCAGGGAAGTCCCAGGCTAGCATGCTTTCTAATTAATGTGTCACTAACTGCAGGAAAAGGGGTGCTTCTAAAGTGTCTGACACGTTTGCCTCAGTCAATGATATCTGTCGTTTGCAATGACTTCCCTCCTGTAGTCAAATTCTAGCCCACATCTAAACGTATCTCACTGGTGGTGGTGGAGTCGCTAAGTCGTGTCCGATTCTTGCAACCCCATGGACTGTAGGCTGCCAGGCCTCTCTGACCATGGGATTCTCCAGGCAAGAATACTGGAGTAGGTTGCCATTTCCTTCTCCAGGGTATCTTCCCAACCTAGGAATCAAACTTGGGTCTCCTGCATTGCAGACAGATTCTTTACCAACTGAGCTACAAGGGAACCCTATGTATGTCATTACTTATCGTAAAAGAACAGATTCTGAATTCACAACAGAGATGCTCTGAAGGAAGAGGCAGAGACTCTCAGGCATCACTTGGAGGAGAACACAGGCCCAGCCCACGTGACCTGCAGCCTGTGGTCAATATCACATCAAGGTTCTCAGGTTCAGAGATACAGGGAAGACAGCAGCAATTCCTGAGTGTCCTCCTTTGGGGGGATGCCAAAGAGATAGTGACCGTCTCGAATCTAGGAATGGGACTGCAGGTCCACGCACACAGGGGGCCTCTGCACAGACCCCTGAGAAGCTGTCACACCACCTGCTCCAGCAGCAGTGCGTCCTCTTCACACAGTGCCCACCGGCGATCTAGACACAGAGGGGGAAAAGAGAGTTCACTGACACACGCTGGTTTTCCCACGGCGATCCCCACGTGCACAGGAAGCAGCCCACGAGATGTGCCACCAGTGTGGACAGCCGAGGAGCCGTCCCTGACCTTGCTCTTTCCCTGGGACTGGAGGGCACTCCCCGCCCGCCCCTGCCCCCGACCCAAGGTGCAGAGTTACCCATGCCATGCCTTTCACCTGCTGAGTATCTGTTGAGCGCAGGACCACTTCCCCCCACGCCCTCTTTGACCCTCCTCGATCCCAGCTGTTCCTCATGGTTCCAACCCCCTCCTCCCTCCATTCCACTCATTCCTCAAAAATGACGGTCGCACATACCACACTGCTGAGAAGGACAGGAATGCGAGGACAATCACAACAGCCATGGAGCCCAGCCCAACGCCCACCATCTGCGGCAGCAAGAGTGTGAGTGATGAACCTGTGAGACAAAAACCACACACTGAGCCCACAGCGTCCGGAATCACGGTGCCCCCAGGAGCTGTACACCCACCTATGCTCACTCCGTATTAGCCAGAGCTTGACCCCCTTTAACAAACCATCCCAAGAAGGCTCAGAGTGCCTCTGGGCCCTCTGAGCTGGCCCTGAGGACAGGGCATCAGGGAAACACTCTCCCATGGCACTATTGAAAAAGGAGCATAAAAATGAGATCATGGTCTAACTTGAATGTAACTTCAAGGGACAAAAGCTGGTCTTTTGGGGGCACACAAACACACACTTCATCCTGTGTTGTGTGTCTCCATCCTCCTTCAAGTCAATTACACTTGATCAATTTTTACAGGCAGATTTCCTTTGCCTTGAGGAGGACATCATTCTGACATCATTTGGAGTTTTGCTCCAAAAATGATAGTTTAGCTCAGTGGTCAAATACAGCAAACAAATCGTCTCTGTCGAGTAGAGTCATCTGTCACTTTCCCCACACATCAGTAAGGGTGATACCTCCCTGCTCTGGTCAGCAGACTGCCATGAGGATAAAATAAGAAAACTGATGTAAAAGCTCTTTGAAAGGCATTCATGTGTTCTATCGGAGAAGGCACTGGCGACCCACTCCAGTACTCTTGCCTGGAAAAGCCCATGGACGGAGAAGCCTGGTGGGCTGCAGTCCATGGGGTCGCTAAGAGTCGGCTGTGACTGAGCGACTCCACTTTCACTTTTCACTTTCATGCATTGGAGAAGGAAATGGCAACCCACTCCAGTGTTCTTGCCTGGAGAATCCCAGGGATGGCGGAGCCTGGTGGGCTGCCGTCTATGGGGTCGCATAGAGTTGGACATGACTGACGCAACTTAGTAACAGCAGCATATGTTCTATTTGGGGGTGCATCGCATGCCAACTCCAGGGAGATCCCTGGTTGTTAATGGGAAAACACCCACATTTGAGTCGCACATTTAGGCCAAATGACTAAATCAAAGGATCATGTTCCAAACTAAAGGCCTCATTTTAATTTGCAAGCACTTACTTACCACTTATTATGTGCCAGACACTGATCAAAAAACCTCTCCTAACCACCCACTGGGTACCATAATAATAGCACAAAGTATTACTACACTGGGCACTATTATTATTCCCATTTTTTTTTTTTAAATTTTAACTTTGTAAATTTTATTTTTGATAGTAAATGCCTCGTGGGCAGAGCTTTCTTTTTTTTTTTTTTTTTCTTTTTTTTTTTTTATTATTTGGAGGCTAATTACTTCACAACATTTCAGTGGGTTTTGTCATACATTGATATGAATCAGCCATAGATTTACACGTATTCCCCATCCCGATCCCCCCTCCCACCTCCCTCTCCACCCGATTCCTCTGGGTCTTCCCAGTGCACCAGGCCCGAGCACTTGTCTCATGCATCCCACCTGGGCTGGTGATCTGTTTCACCATAGATAGTATACATGCTGTTCTTTTGAAATATCCCACCCTCACATTCTCCCACCGAGTTCAAAAGTCTGTTCTGTATTTCTGTGTCTCTTTTTCTGTTTTGCATATAGGGTTATCGTTACCATCTTTCTAAATTCCATATATATGTGTTAGTATGCTGTAATGTTCTTTATCTTTCTGGCTTACTTCACTCTGTATAAGGGTTAGGGAAGAAGAACCTAGACATGGAATGGTTAAGAAACTCCCCCAAAGTCACCCAGCTACTAAATGACAGAGCCAAGATTCAAACCCAAGCTGCCTGACCCCAAGGTCTTGGCTTCTGACCACAGCACCACGCTCTCCCAGTGCAGATCTGACTGCAGCTTTATCTGCAGCAGAGTGGGCCATGTTCTCTCCCAAAGTCAGGGGGGACAGACCAGATCTTTCCTGCACAGGCTGATGATGCTGGGGCCTCGGGCTGTGGCAGTTCAAATTCCTCTTTGGAAAAACAAAAATCTGTACAATGGAGCCCCCAGACTTTAAGATCTCGGGGGGCTGACTCTGCATACATAAAATTAAAAAAGAATGCCACCAAGCCATGGAATAAGTTTAAGGATGTGCATCCATTTCCAAAATTTTCCAGATGATTTGTAATAGCTGTCACTGTTGGAATGTCAAATTACAGTCATCCCTTGGTATCCATGGGGGATCTTCTGGGCCCCCGCTCAGAAAACAAAATCTTCAGATGCTCAAGTCCCTTATATAAAATGGTATAGCATTTGCTTATAACCTATTGTACATTTTAATTCATCTTTAGATTATGGGCTTTCTTGGTGGCTCAGACAGTAAAGAATCTGCTTGCCATGCAGGAGACCTGGGTTTGATCCCTGGTCGGGAAGATCCCCTGAAGAAGGGAATGGCTACCCACTTTAGCATTCTTGCCTGGAAAATTCCATGGACAGAGGACTTTTGGCGGGCTACAGTCCATGGAATTGCAAAGAGCTGGACACGACTGAGTGACTAACTATAATACCTAATACAATATAAATGCTATGTAAATAGCTGTAAATAAAAAGTAAATGCTAGGTAAACAGTTGCCAGTGTATAACATTCATTTTTTGCTTTTTGAAACTTTCTGGAATTATTTTTTCTGAATATTTTCAATCCCACAGCTCATTGAATCCATGAATGTGGAGCCTGCAGATACAGAGGGCCAACCGTACTTCATTTTTCTGTATCTTCCTTTTACTGATGCCCCAGGCATATGCTTGGTCCACCCCCTAGGTAACCCAGCACTGCCTCGGAAGAGCGGAAAACAGCAAAAGCAAATATCTGCTACTGTAAGGGGAGAGAAGCTTAAGAGGAAAAATAGCCCTTGAGCTTGAGACCCTCAAAACATAGATGACTTAATTCCCTGGCAGTGAATGTGGTGTATTTGAGAACAGTTCAAGCCACTTAACCATTTCAACATCAATTCTGTGCTAACACAGTAGCCACTAACCCAAAGTGGCTATGTAAATCTAAATTAATTTAAATTAAATTGGATTTGAAATTCAGTTTCTACAATGAGGTACCACCTCACACCAGTCAGAATGGCCATCATTAAAAAATCTACAAATAGCCAGTTTTTTCCCTAAATGTCCCATGGACATCTAATAACAGCATATGAGATACAAAATATATTTAAAATTTTGTAGGATATAAGATTAGGGCTTCCCTGGTAGCTCAGCTGGTAAAGAATCCACCTGAAATGCAGGAGACCCCAGTTCAATTCCTGGGTTGGGAAGTTTCCCTGGAGAAGGAATAGGCTACCCACTCCAGTATTCTTGGGCTTCTCTGCTGGCTCAGACGGTAAAGAATCCATCTGCAATTCGGGAGATCTGGGCTCGATCCCTGGGCTGGGAAGATCCCCTGGAGGAGGGCATGGCAACCCACTCCAGTGTTCTTGCCTGGAGAATCCCCATGGACAGAGGAGTCTGGTGGGCTACAGTCCATGGGATCACAAAGAGTCAGACACGACTGAGCGACTACACACAAGTAAGCACAGGATATATGATTAATATAAATCAATATAAATAGAAATCTATTATATTTAAATTATTAATGAAATCATTCAAGATGTTCCTATTCTTATTTTTTCTGTACTTGATAAAATATTCTCAGATCAATGTTAACATGTCTCACTATGATTATATATTTTTTTCTTTTCTCTTATATTTCTTCTGATTTTTGCTTTATGTATCTTTGTTTCTTTGTTGTCAGGGGTCTAATGGTTTATGATGTCTATCTTCTTTGTGAATTGTACCTTTTATCATGAAAAATATTCATCTTTGTTTCATTTTAAAATAAATAAATTTAATTAAAAAAATAAAGAGGAAACTCTACCAATATAATGTACTGTGAAAAAAAAAAGTCTACAAATAACAAATGTTGGAGAGGGTATAGAGAAAAAGCACCCTTCTATACTATTGGTGGGAATAAAAGTTGGTATAACCACTGTGGAAAATGATACGGAGGCTTCTCAGAAAACTAAAATTAGAATTACCACATGATCCAGCAATCCCACTCCTGGGAATATACCCACATAAAACTATAATTCAAAAAAATACTTGCACCCCTGTGTTCATAGCATCACTATTCACAATAGCTAAAACATGAAAACAACCTAAATGTCAATGGACAAATGAACAGATAAAGATGTGATACATATATACAATGAAATACTGCTCAGCCACAAAAAAGAACAAAATAATGCCATTTGCAGCAACACAGACACAACTAGAGATTATCATACTAAGTGAAGTAAGTCAGAAAGAGAAAGACAAATATCACATGATATCACTTACATGTGGAATCTAAAATATGGCACAAATGAACTTATCTACAAAACAGAAACAGTTTCAGAGACATAGAGAATAGACCTATGGTTTCCAAAGGGGAGGGAGAAGGATGGACTGGGAGTCTGGGGTTGATAGATGCAATCCGTACATTCAGAATGGATAAACAACAAGGTCCTATTGAACAGCATAGGGAACTATATTCAATATCCTATGATAAACCAGAATGGAAAAGAATATAAAGAAGAATGTCTATATGCATATAACCGAGTCACTTTGCTGTAGAGCAGATTGGCACAACATTAAAAATCAACTACACTTCAATTTTAAAAATTTGAAACAAAAATCCAGTTTCTCAGTCACACTCTTTTAAGCGCACATTTCAAGTGCCCAGTAGTCACACGTGGTGAGTGGCGATCACTCCGGACAACACACCTTTAAAACCTTTCCGTCACTGCAGACATCTACAGACATGGCTCAGATCTCTACAACCAGGCCTGAGAGCAGTGCAAGTCTACCGGAGACTCTACAGAGGAGCCGCTACAGCAAAAGCCGAGTAGAACACACCTTTTGCTAAAGAGCCAGGCACACGATTCCCTCAGAAAGTGTTGTCAAGAGACTTTCTAGAGAAGCATGATGCATACTGTTTGGCTGCTTTTGGTATTCAGAAGAAAAGGGCCTTCACATTTTTAAGAAGCCATATTATGAAATGGGAGGAGGCTCTCTGATTAAATTAGAAATTAATAAAGAAAAAATCAGGAGTGACTTGAATGACTAGCTATTAAAACAGTGCAGTATCAGTACAGGAAAGGATACAGCGCAAGAAAATAGAAAGCCCAGGGTCCTTCGTGGTGGTCCAGAGGTTAGGAATCCACCTGCCAATGCAGAGGTCACAGGTTTGATCCTTGGTCTGGGAAGATTCCACATGCCTCGGGGCAACTAAGCCTGTTGGCCACAACTACCGAGTCTGAGCTCTAGAGCCCGTGCTCTGCGACAAGAGAAGCCACCACAATGACAAGCCCAAGTACCACAAAAAAGACACGGTGCAGTCAAAAATAAATAAATTAAAAAAAAAATTTTTTTTTTAAGTAGAAAGCCCAGAAACAGCCCCAAATATATAAAAGAATTTCAAAGCTTGAGTACTGGAGTCAGGTTGACCAAGTCTGTGTTGGACACTACCACTTCCCAACTGTGTGACCTTGGGCAAGTCATTCAGCCATTCTGGGCCTCAGTTTCCCCACTGAGGGATGCGCCAATAATATGGGAATCATGGCCACAGTACCCACTTTATGAGATTATTGTGAGAAATACATGAGTTCAGACAGGTTAGCATTGTGCCCGGCACACCATAAGCAATTGGCGAATGTTAGCTATTGCTGATATTGGCACGATTCTTGCTGGTAGAACAGCTCCTGGTTATATGTCTTTTTTTCTACACTGTATATGTGCTCTGTGAACATGAGTGAATCCAATCATGGTATAGCCACATGCTTCTTTAGGGACTTGCCACATTAATTTCTTACCGAGAAAATTTACAACTGGCCAATGGGTATTACATTTTTCAAAGCTTTGTCATCTGGTTAACCCTCCCTTCCATGACCTCATGCCATTTCTCATCTCAATCACTTGTAGAATATTCTTTTAGAAACCCAAGTGAGTGAAACATGTGTATATCCTAGATTCTCAGTGACTCGTTCTTTAACCAGTTAATCCATTAGGCTTAAGCCAGTCTCTGTAGTGTGGCTCCCGGAAGAGGCATGGGGCTCAGGAGGAATGATGGGTTCCCTGGCCTTATCTTTAACCTCTTCACTAATGGAAATATCACAGGTACTGAAGAATCCGTTTAAAAGGCCCCATTCCTACTCTTAGATTTTGTGACAGCTTGAGGACTTCCTATGGTTATGGACTTTTTTCATGAATTTACACCAGCAGGGTCATTTTCTGAAAGCAACAATTCTGTTCTCCAAAAGGTACAAATAATGGCACTGTGACTTCTATTTAGCATGTTAAATTTCTCTCTGCTATTCTAGGGTTCCCTTGCTTGAATCCCCTGAGGAGTGCATGCGTGCATGCTAAGTCACTTCAGTTGTGTCCGACTCTGTGCGACCCTATGGACTGTAGCCCACCAGACTCCTCAGTCCATGGGATTCTCCAGGCAAGAATACTGGAGTGTACTGCCATGCCCTTTTCCAGGGGATCTTTCTGACCCAGGGATTGAAACCATGTGTCCTGTCTCCTGCTTTGACAGGCGGGTTCTTTACCATTAGTGCTATCTGGGAAGTCACTCCTGAGAAGTAGAAGATGGCAAAGGAGATCAAAGTAGAAAACTAATTTAGAGATAAATAAAACCTGATGAATCAGTAAATTATTGAATTCATCCTCTCTTGCAGCTTAACAAATCACCATACTTAGCAATAGCACCCATTTATCAGCTTACAGTTCCATGGGTCAGAAGTTCAGGCCCACTGACTGGGTTCTCAGCTCAGGGTCTTACAGGGCTGAAATAAGGATGTCAGGAGGTCTGCACTTTCCTCTGAAGTCGCTGGAGAAGAATCTGCTTCCAAGCTCATGCAGCTTGTGGGCTAAATTCAGTTCCCTGCAGTTGTAAGACTGAGGTCCCCATATTATCACTGGCTGTCAGCCAAGGGCCGCTCAGCTCCTATAGGCTGCCAGCATCCTTGCCATGTAGTCCTCCCCATCTTCAAAGCCAGTAGGAGAAATCATTATATCAAACACATCTCTCCCTTGGAACCTTCAAATTCCCCGGTCTCTGACTTCTAGACACAGATTTAAAGGGCTCACATGATAAGACCAGGTCCACCTGGATAATCTCCCTATTTGGGACTTCAGTTATATCTTTAAATATTTTCACAGCAACAACTAGAATAGTCTACGAATAAGTAAGAGCAGGTGGGTGTACCACAGGGATCAGGAATTTGTGAGGCTGTATTATTAACAGAATACTACCTACTACAATTATGAAGGTTCAAAATGAGTGTGTGTGTGTGTGTATGCATATGTACACATGCATAGCATATTCATACATATACATACCCACTAGGCTTATATCTGGATGTCAATCTTCTCTGGCTTATTTGGTAGTATTGCACCTACTATGCTTCATTTTTCATCAGACTGTACTACTAGTTCCCCAGTAATCATTCAACCCAATCCAATAAGTTTGGGTAAGTACCTACTGCTTACCAGGCACTGCTCTAGCTCTTCAGATGCTGTCCCTCAAGCGTAAGAAAAGACAAGTGCACCAGTGGCTTGGAAGTACAGTAGGATGGCTAAAGAGAGGGAGGGAGAGAGATCCTGTCCTGCTGAGGAAATCTTTAAAGTGTCAAGGAGAAAATGGCATTTGATTTTAATCTTGAAGAACAGGAGGGATTGTAACAGAAATTGCAGGAAGATTGTAGGGTGATCCAGGTGAAAGTAAGCACAGAATCATGTGAGCAAAGACATTAAGGAGAGAAAAGAAGGGACATAGGCAGAGAAGTGCAGGCATGTTGGTTTCAATGGAGAAGACTGGAGATGCAATCAGAAGGGTACGTTGGTGTCCAACTGAGGCCTTGGAAACCAGACTAAGAAGTACTGGCAGGACTTCCCTGGCGGGCCAGTGGTTAAGAATCTGCCTGCCAATGCAGGAGACTCGGGTTCGATCCCTGGTCCAGGAAGATCCCCCATGCCGCTCAGCAGCTAAACGTGTGCACCACAGCTACCAAGCCGACACTCCACAAGACAAATCACCGCAATGAGAAGCCTGTGCACCGTAAGAAAGCGTAGCCCCTGCTCACTGCAACTAGAGAAAGGCTGTGTGCAGCAACAAAGGCGCAGCGCAGCCAAAAGATACATGAATAAATTCCCCCCAAAATAATTTTTAAAAAAAGAAGTCGTGGAGAACTCTGGAGGGACCATCAGGGGAAATCAGAAAATCAGTACTGCACCTTAGTAACATGTCGGGTGGGAGGGTAGGCTGGAGGGAAGAGGGGACCCCTGAACACTCTGATGGGAGATAAGAAATAGGTTTGGCCAGTCGTCCAAAGGCCTCTGCTCAGGGAGTGAACACAGAAATGACAGAGAGGCCTGCCCAAGTGCAAAATGTGGGCTAAAAGAGAAAGAGAAGGAGTCATAAATGACTCAGAGGTTTCATGCCTGTGACTAAAGAATGTTCCCTGATGAGAACGTACACTTTCTCATCATCTCACGTATCAGATGATCTTGTGCTATGACTCAGGAAAACACAGGCTCAAGTCCTTTGTGGCTGGAAAGGATCGCAGAGATCTTGGAGGAAGGCAATGTAGAACCAGCCAAGTTAAATACAATTTACAAGACACTCGACTGATTACGAGCAGGACTTGGGCAAGGGAGCTCAGGCCTCAGCATTTCCCACCAAACCCAGTGCTGGCTCCCTGGTCATCATCACAAAGCCCTCTTAGGGGAATGTGTAAAAGGTAAAATAGCATAATTCATCAGTGGGCAAAAGCAAGAATGGGGCTGTTGCTTGGCACGAGTGAACTGAAACAATCTCAGGACTAGTTTGGATCCTAGCTCTCTCCAGATTACTTTCTGAAAAGTCAGTCTCCAAAACTTCTGCAAAAGGAGATGACCAGGTGAGTGTACCACCCAAGTAAACACTGTACATAGATGTATCTGTGCTAGTGTTCCCTTCAGAATTTCAACACCACAGTGGGTTTTCTATTATCTCAGAGCTTTCTAGTAGCTTGTATTTAAAGGTTCAAACCCTCTTTCAATATGAGGGGGAAAGGGTACTGCCAAAAACCACTTAGATATTTCCAAAGCAAAATATTTCCTGTTAATCTCGGTAGAATGACCATAGCCAGCTCTTTGGCCATTTCTTCTAACTAGTTTGAGTTTGTTACTCACACCAAACAGCTGTGGAAAGCAGTAGATTCTGGAAGCTATTGTTTCTGAAGGGCCTATCCACAATGCTTGTATGCCTCCATTTTTCTGATAGAAGCAACTCTTTTCCTTGTAGGAACTCCTTTCCACCCCTTAAGCTTTCAGGAATGGATTGGTAGAAAAATTTCCAAATGTTGGAATGTGTGATTGTTTCTTGTGGCCATCATTCGATTCCAAGAAAGGGGGCTTAGCTAACCAGAAAACAGAAATGTACTGGCGCACATCTTTGTTAAGAGAGGCCCTCACTTGTGATGCTAAGTGAAGTTAAATCAGAGAAAGACAAAAGTGGTATGATCTCAATTACAAATGGAATCTTAGAAAGCTGAAGTCATAGAAGCAGGGTAGCATGGTGGTTGTCAGGGGCTGGGGGGTGGGGGAAATGAGATATTGGTCAAAGGGGATCAACTTTCAGATGTAAGATAGGTAAGTTCTGGGGATCTAGTGTATAGCATGGTGACTATAGTTAACAGTACTGTACTGTACACTTGGAAACTGCTAGGAGACTAGGTCTTAAACATTCATACATACACAGATTTTATATATATATATATAAAATATATATATATATAAAATCACGTATTATACAGTGATTATGCGAGGTGATGGAGATATTAACTAACCTCATGGCGGTAATCATTTTGCAGTATATACATGAATCAAATCACACTAAACACCTTAAATTCACACATTATATGTAAATTGTTTTCACAAGAAAACTGAAGAAAGAGAGAGAGGCCCTCACTACCTGGCAATATGCAATCCAAGATGGCGGACGGTCAGGTAATGCTCAATACCCGGATGAAAAGCCATGAGCGCTACCCCTGTTGAAGTTGGTGTGATGAGAGATAAAAAGACGGGAAGTGAGTTTAGGGGATAAGCAGACAAATGAAGAGGGGCTTCTCTGATAGCTCAGTCAGTGAAGAACCCACCTGCAATGTGGGAGAACCGGGTTTGATCCCTGGGTTGGGAAGATCCCCTGGAGAAGGGAAAGGCTACCCACTCCTGTATTCTGGCCTAGAGAATTCCATGGACTATATAGTCCATGTGGTTGCAAAGAGTCGGACACAACTGAGCAGCTTCCACTTTCAGACAAATGAAGGAAGCTTAGTGCTCCAGGTCCCTCCCAGTCAGTTCCTGCTAGGTACCCTCCACCGACAGGGTAACACATCCCCCAGTTGAAATGCACCATCTAGTGGAACCCTCCTGGAAGCAGGGTGATGCGGGCTTTTCCTAACCAGCCCAGCCTATTGTTTTACGCTGCTCTGAGGTGAGGGACAGGATGTCAGGAGTTAAACTGATACTCCAGGCTACGAGCAGAATTCCTCAGGCAGTTGCTAGGATGCATGAACCGCAAGGAAAAGGTCCAGACTCAAAAAGGTCATAAACTTAACAAGATTTCTGGTATTAGCTACAAATTAATGGAATTCCTATGAGTCAAATCCAGTGGCTGGCTGCCCTCTGGTTTACAGAAATATCCTGCCAGGGAAATCCCAGCCTGGCGAACAAGACCTGTGGTAGCTCAATCCCTAAGGCAACTCCTCCACCCGTATCACTGCACCCCACCCAGAAGCAGAAGGTTTGAGCTGTAGGGTCCTCAGCGGGCTCCTCCCTGCCACATCTCTGGGAGAGCTCTGAAGCAGAGGGACAAGGCGCTCCCGCATCAATCAGGCAGAGTCCAAAACAGCCAAACTGACTGAGGAGGTGACCCATTCCGCTGCCAGCCCAGAAGAGGCTTGCTTTTCCTGTCCAGCAGGATAGGGTCATTGGTATTGGTCCCCTGGCAACTGCATGGTTCTTTTGTGGGAGAAGGCGGGGGAGGGGGGGTGCTGTGCTGGGTCTTGGTTACAGTGTGCAGGCTTCTTTAGTTGTCGCATTTTTGGCTTCTCTAGTTGCAATGCATGAGCTCTAGAGTGTGGCAGGCTCAGTGGTTGCAGACCATGGGCATAGTTGCCCTGTAGCATATGGGATCTTAGTTTCCCAACCAGAGATCGAACCTGTGTCCCCTGCACCAGAAGTCAGATTCTTAACCACTGGACCACCAGGGAAGTCTTGCACAGCACGGCTCTTTATCTTTTCTTCCCATTTTTTAATGATTTTATTTATTTAGTTAGTTATATTTTGGCCCTGCTGGGTCTTCGTTGCGTCACGAGGGTTTTCTCTAGTTGCAGCAAGAGGGGGCGACTCTCTAGTGGCAGTGTACAGGCTTTTCGTTGCAATGTTCTCTTCTGTTGCAGAGCATGGGCTCCAGTGAGCACGGGCTTCAGTAGTTGTGGCTCACAGGCTTAGCTGCCTCACGGCACGTGGGATCCTCCAGGGCCACGTATCAAACCAGTGTCCCTGTATTGCAAGGCAGACTCCTAACCAGTAGACCACCAGGGAAGCCCTTTCCCTCCTTTCTGAATGAATGTATTTATTATGATTATCTGCCTTTCCCTTTCGTATTATATATTGTGATTTGAGAACAGTTTAATTTGCCATTTAATCACAGATTGCTAAGCAGATCATGAGAAGCATATCTAGATTAAGTAGGTCAAGAGGAATGGATGATCCCCTGGTCTTGGACCTGGATTTAGTACAGATCCACCTTTGGACTGTCTTCCTTTTGGGTTCCATTTTTGGTTATATGGAGGATAATTCCACTTTCTTAATGGAGGATGTTTTTCTAAATAGTGTGTGTGTGTGTGTGTGAATGCATGTGCGTGCATGAGAAGTAACCCAATGGCTGAAAGTAGTGGACTGTTTGTAACTCTTTGGTCTGCCAACATGGTTTGCTGTTCCTCTTTTCCTGGTGGGGGTCATATCGCCCTCTCAATGCGACCCTTGCGGGATTGCCCATCACACTGATCTGCCCCCCAACCAGCCATACCAGTAAGCCCCAGAGCCCAGGTAGGCTGATCACACTACCCCATCTCCTCTTAACAGTGATTCATCCAATGGGTAGTCACCAGCCTAGGAGAAGAGACTCCTGGAACTGAAAAACTGTCTGTCCCCACTGACGCGGCTACCGTGGGGCAGCTGCTGCCCATCCCGCCCCAGCACGTAGTTCACAGTAGAAGAAAGTGAAGCCAGCTCACACTTAGAAACAGAGGCGACAAGAGACAGAGAGAAAGGGAGAGTCCTACTCATGGTGTTAAGTGCCCAGTCCCAATTCCTGATGATGCCACTCTGATTCCACGAGCTCCCACCACCCCCATCCTTTTCAGCTATGGCCAGTCAGAGATGTGCTTCCATCATCTGTGACAACTTAAAAAGAAATCTCATTAACAGACACTTGATGCTGCTGAGTGAACAGAGGAGAAATGAGGACAGAAAATGGTTTTACCTTTTACATGAGCCCAGACTGCACAGGTACTTCTTCTCACCTGTAAAGGAAAGTATAGCAACATATATAACTGGGCAGCATGTGACATCAGTTTAAATAACACCCCTTAGGTTTTTATCTCTTATTTTGGACAACATGATGTTTAATGTCTCATCCTGGGGACTTACCTGTTGCTTCAGTGGTTAAGATAGCATCACCAGCTCAATGGACATGAATTTGAGCAAACTCTGGGAGACAGTGGAGGACAGAGGAGCCTGGCATGCTGCAGTCTATGGGGTCACAAAGAGTCAGACGTGACTCAGCGACTAAACAGCAAAAACAATCAGTGGTTAAGGCTCAGGGGTTGCTGGTTCAGACCCTGGTCAGGGAACTAAGATCCTGCATGCTGTGCAGTGTGGCCAGAAAAGAAAAGTCTCATTCAGCTGTGACATCTTACGATCTTGCCTCATGATCACCAAGCATTCCAAGTGTCTAGCAGGGCAACAGAGACAGAAGTGACCCTAGGAATGACGACCCTAAAGCTTTCCAATGGCTCTCAGGAAGCACACACTCCAGGGAAAGAGCAGGGATGGTGGTGAAGTCCATTCCCCTTGCTAGCTCTCAGCACCTGGCACTGACTGCCTGGAGAATGACGCTGAAGAGGATTCCAAGGTCACATCCAGGTTCCAAGGTCACATCCAGGTTCAGCAAGATACAGTGATGCATCTTATGGGCAAGGCTATGAGAAGGTTTGGGATTACAAACACTTCACTTCTCTAGATGACAGTTGTTGAGCTCAGTTTTCAGTCATGTCTGACTCTTTGTGGCCCTGTAGACTGTAGCCCGCCAGGCTCCTCTGTCCATGGAATTCTCCAGGCCAGAAATACTGGAATGGGTTACCATTTCCTCTTCCAAGGGATCTTCCCGACCCAGGGATCGAACCCTCCTGTGTTTTCTGCATTGGCAGACACATTCTTTACCACAATGCCACCTGAGAAGCCTCGTGTCAAGTGCATTTAATAAGAGATAATATGCAAGAGTAACCAGTGAAGGGTACATTGCAAGACACTGGGGAAGAAAAAGGACCTCAAACAGCAAGTCTGTTACTAGGAAACTGAGTATATTAAAGGAGAGACATTGACAGGGTCAGATAGAGAAGGGAGCTCATTAAAATATAGTGCCTTGATCAGATGTACATTTTATAAAACTCACTATGGCAGTAGCATGGGGCAAGGGTATAGGTAGAAGAAGAGGCAAGATGATGAGTTAGAAAATTGCTGTTCAGACAGGAGATGTCAAAGGCTAAACAGTGCTAATGAAAGAGAAAAAGATGGTTTTAAATGGCATTAAGGTGACATAATTGACATAATTTGATAAAAGACTACATAAGAAGATAAGAAAAAGACGAGAAATATTCCTAGATTTCTGTATTGGCAACTAGGAACATGGTGATGTTACTTAGTGGGGCAGATACATAAAAGGAAAAGCAAAAAGAGGGGACTGGAAAACTCATACTTCCCAATTTACAGAGTTCTAGTAAGGGCAGTACTGGCATGTTTGAAGTGCAGCCCAAGCTGACTAATACACCCTCCCAGATCAAAGTCTCAGCCTGAGGCAGCAGCTCTGAGCAATCTCTAAATTGCACACACACTCTACCGCCAGTGTTGTCTATGGCTAGAGATACCAACTCAGAATCTCCAGGTGATATTCTAGCAAGGAGGCCTTGTCTCAGTCATAAATACCTCTCAACAAGCTAAGGGCAATATATTCTGGACTTTAGTCTTTCAATTCTTAATCCCTACATAATTGTCACAGAACACCACCAGACCTTTTTGCTACTTGGACATAGTCTTAGTTTTATATCAAGCATGATAATGGCACATTTGACTTGTGTCCTATAGAAAATTTAATAGCATGTTTCAGTTTCAAATATGTGATGAAACTTACATGCAAGATGCCTCAAATTCATCAGTCAAGAGATGTTTCTATTAATAGAATTTTTCTAGTTTTCATTGCCAACCAATATGAATTGATATCAAACTTTGAGTTCTCCTAGGGCAACCATGACAATGCTCCTTCCAGAAGCTCTTCCACCCCTGACTGATCGATCCAGCTCTGGCTATTCTGCTTGTCCAGATCATTATAATTATTCATTCTATAAGGAGTATACATGTCTCATGTTTTCATGTTTCTCATGCTTCTCATGAGTTTCCATATCTCAAGAAAGAAGCACTGCTAGAAACACACAGACTCTTTAAGGACTGAGAGATGAGAGTGGGGCTTACGCAATAGCCAGGGAAGTAACGGAAGCAGAATAGAGCCAGAAAATAGTGCTGAGCATGATCTGCCCCTCCCTCTTGCTTCCCAGAGAATGAGGGAAGGCAGCAGCCTGGCAGGAGTACAGGGAAGTGGCAGAAAGACCTAGATGTGCCACTCCAGCTCAGGCTTCCGCAATGCAGTGGGATGAGGGCATTCATAAAGCTTAGGAAAAAACAAAACAAATTCAGTCCAAACACAGATCCAAACAGGTTCCCCCAGCAAGTTCAGAATATCCACCTCCAGAAAGGTTTCACCTGCCCCTCCTTTATAAAGTGAAAGAGTTCAACACATGTTTATGGTTCTTACATGCAGTGTTCATCTCAGATATGGGGAAAACAAATGTTCAATTATTTAAATTTCACATGAAGAGGAAAATATCAAATTCACAAGAGTTTTTAAAGAAATATACCTCATCCCATTCACTTGTGATTCGTAATATAATGCAGTAATCATGCCCTGTTTTCAAGGGTGCATTATAATATTTCCCATAGTACAGCCTGTCTCCAATAGATATCTCCATGGCATCATCGGGAATATCCTTGGCCAGCAGTTCTGCAGTCACGTATCCACTGGCCTCAGAAGCTTTGCTAAAGAATGAAGCAGCTTCTTCAGAATCACAAGCAAATGTGCTTTGGAGGGCCAAGGGAAGCACTAACACCTGATATGAACTGTAAGAGAAAAGAAAATGTCTATCAGACCCTTGCTTGGGTTTGGGGGGGGGGGTCATTCTTTCATTTATTCATACTTATTGAGCACCAGCTATGAGATCGACACTTTGCTAGATGCTGGAGATACAACACTGGATAAAAGTCCTTGTCTGTGTGGGCTTCACGATCTGACAGCTCCAACAGTCATGGAACTCCAGTTGGAACCAACAGTGTTCAAGCTTCATGACACTGGGGGAGTGATTAAGTTCTGGCTGCAGATGGCTACCTGGTAAACTGCCTGGCGCATACGTGTCATAAAGTTGATCTAATCAGTGACTTTTCTCGTGGGCAAACAAAGTCCAGCTGGGGAAAGGGTTTAGCAGTCACATGGAGGCCTATTGCCTACAGGAGTTAGTGCACTAAGTCTGCCAAAAGACTCCACGTAATCACATGAGGAGCCTAAAACAGAATTCATGTGACAGACACTCCCTCCAGTTCATGGACTGATACCGAAGTTCCTATGAAATGAATGAGAAGCATGGAGTGCAAAGTCACCATGAACTCATCTAGTCTGACAATATCCTTCAACAGCTGGAAAGGGAAAATCTTGTATGTTCCCTACATGTGGACAAAGAAACACACTAGCAATCTGGTTTCATTTTATCATGTTTCAGGATTATTTATCCCACCAAACAGAAAAATCTGTCAGTGAAAGAAAGTGTAAGAACAAAAACACTCTGAGAACAAATCACAGCTTCCTTTCTATTTCCATCTGTTTGGGCTCATCTCCTAGTAAGTTGTGGGATGTCTGCTTTCTCTATCAGGCTTGATAGTAAGGACTTGAATGATTTACTACTGCATCTTGCAAATCTTTGCACAGTTCTTTGGCTACGACTGACTTTTCTTGAGTTGAAATTTCAGTAAAGAAGAAAAACATGCATCAGGACCAAATATGATTAGGATAATTTCCCAAACTCATTAGCACATGTAATTCTATTTTACCAGTAAGTATACACTTCCTGCTCCACATTCCTAATGCCCCATCTCCTGCTTCCTAAGAGCCCATGAGTTACTAGGTTAATAGCAGGTGTTGGATTTAGAAAGTATCCACCCACCAGGCTCCCCAAATTCCTAGGTGTCCTCAGGCCCCTGATTTCCACAAAGTTTCTGGATTCACTTTCAGCAACAAGCTTGGGACAAAAATGACAAAGTAAAGCCCGCAGGGCAATGCTTTGTCACTGCTACCACCAGTAAACATTTACTAAGCCTCACTGCCTACAAAGGAACACCTTTAACAACAAACTTTCCTGGGGACTTGAAGATGAAGACACCCCTATGAATCACAGACACAGGTAAAAAAGCAAACGGGCAGCAGGCTCCATGCTGTCTGTAAGCACATCTTCAAGTCCCTCTCTTACCATGTAGGTAGTGATGTTCAAGCGCAAGTTCAAGGCTCATTTGAATTCATCTGTTTCTGAACATTTCCCAGGAGAGGTACCATTCAAGAGGCATAAAGCAGTCTCCCCAGTTAGTATGATCATAACCACCCGAGTCGCTTGATAATTGTACAGATTTCCAGCCCCCGTCCCAGACCTACTCAATCAAAATCTCCAGTAGATTCTGAGAATTCATGTTGCTGATAAAGCACCCTAGGTGATTCCTGGAATCTAGCAAGTGTGGGTGACATAAGCAAGAGGGGAGCCGGGCTACAGGCTACATCATCCTCCAAAGATGACCCAGTTAGAGAGGGGAGGCGTGGGGCCGGAGCCCCTGCTCCACCGAGTGCCCAAACCACTGCCCCACGCCCCCATCGTGGATAATGCACACGGCAAACTCTGGGTTGCCACCCACTGGCAAGGCTGCTTCCCCCAGCTCAAACCAGGTAGTCGGGCCAAGGAAACCACCCCAACATCTTAATGGTAATCAGTGCCGATGACACTGGGGAAGCAGTCATGGCTGTGGAGAGCATGACTGTTCCAGAAGGACTTTTCCCCTCTTTCTCACCACCACCCTCCCCGATGACTCACAGATCTCCACTTCCTGTTTTGGAGGCACTGGCGGGCTCAGAGCACCAGGGTAGACTGTCATTTGGCTTTTCCTTCTGCCTTACATAATTACCTGGCCTAAATATCACGTCGGTATTGCACATTCTCTCAGGCACTGAGGTCACGACTTCCACTCTCCTTCCAGCCACAGAATTACAATGCCTTCCAGTAACTTGTCAGGAATTAAGACACAGAACAACTTAGGCCATACATATGCCTGCAAAGACTTTTGAGCACTTACTGAGCTCAAACGAACAGACACGAAGAGCCCAAGTTTCATTATAAATGGACACACAGATAATTTTGCTAGACTTTCTTTTGACAGTTTTGTGATATCTCATGACTTTTACCCTGATTGTACTGTAGGGTCATTAGACTGAAGGGTCAGGAGAGACATAGGTAGTGTGGGTTAGGTCAAGGAAGCAGGTTATTGCCATCTCCTCTTACTTAAAGTTAATTTTTATTGGAGTATAATTACAGTGTTGTAATAGTTTCCATGGCACAGCAAAGTGAATCCGCTATACATCGACATACATCCCCTCTTTTGTGGATTTCCTTCCCATACCTGTGCTATACAGTAGGTTCTTATAAGTTATCTATTTTGTACATAGTAGTGTATATGTATCAGCTGCAACCTCCCAATTCATCCCACCCTTCTCTTTCCCTCTTTGGGGTCCATACATTTTTTTCTCTATGTCTGTGTCTCTATTTCTGTTTTGCAGATAAGACCATCTATCCCATTTTTCTAGACTCCTGTTAGGAAGTTGCTCATCTCCCCAAATGAACATCAATCTTCCTCTCTAAAAAGGGACTATTTCTGCTTTCCTAACCCTGCCACGACCTGTGTAAACAAAAAGCTTAATTGAACACAACGTAGTCCACCACCTGAGGTAAATTACTTCCACCCTAATACCATCTGGAGTCCCAGAAGCAGTTATTAACAACACAATGCCTTGCCCACATCTCAGTACTTGAATGAATTAAAAGAATTATCCAAATGACTCTCCCAGAAACCACTACATACACCCCAAGGTCACCCTTAAATAAAGGAAAACACATTCTGTCTTTGGTAAGTGAAATGATGCTCCTGATCCACCATCACTAATGGATATACCTGGAGGCCTGAGTGCAAAGGACACCGCCTGACATGTCACAGGCACCCCAGCCAATGCTTATTCAGTGACCAAAGGAGCAGATTCAGTTTCTCGAGCTCAGCTGCCCAAATGCTCATCTCTGGTCCCTTAAAAGTCTCTCTATTCACTAAGGAGGGTGACGGTTGGAATTAAAGGCTCAGTCTGTGCCCAGTGAGTGAAAGTTGCTTAGTCGCGTCCGACTCTTTGCGACCCCATGGACTATACAGTCCATGACATTCTCCAGGCCAGCATACTGGAGTCGGTAGCCTTTTCCTTCTCCAGGGGATCTTCCCAATTCAGGGACTGAACTAGGGTCTCCTGCATTGCAGGCAGATTCTTTACCAACTGAGCTATCAGGGAAGCCCAGTCTGTGCCCAGGGAAACAAAACAAGAGGCCCATTGCCTTAACTACTGCAGCGTAGCCGCCTAAATAGAAGTCTCATCCTCACTCAAATCAGTGTTTCCAAAACACTTCATGGGACCCCTGGGCAGCCATGGGAAAGAGGCCTCTACTCACCTGATGGGTCCATTTTTCTCCGTGGCTTTCTTCAGTCGCAAGCGTGGTAGAGGCCCTCCATGCACAGTGAAAAAGTCTACTTCCGGAAGGGGAGGCTCTGAAAACATGTTGCAAAGAAGAAAACGGATGTGATCAGAACAAGCAGAGACATGAAGAAAGTGGTCCTCATGGGACATCAAGAGGAAAGTTTTCACGAAAGAAGTGATGGGCAAATTCGGACACAGGCTCCAACACAGGCGAATCCTGAACACATGAGGCTAAGAGAAATACGCCAGACAAAGAAGGACAAACATTGCATGATTCCACTTGCGTGAAATCTCTAGAACAGGTAAATCCATAGAGACAGAAATACATTGGAGGTTGCCAAGGGCTGAGGGTGTGGGTAGGGAATGGGGAGTTATTGCTTAATGGTCAACATAGTTTCTGTTTGAGGTGATGAAAACATTTTGAAATAGATCATGGTAATGGTTTACAGCACTGTGAATATACTTAATGCCAATAACTTGTGCCCTGAAAAATGATTAAAATAGTACATTTTATGTTGTATATCTTTTATTATAATTCTTTTAAAAAGTGATGTCCCAGCACTAATAGAAGGTGGATGCTGTGGTCATTTCAATTATCTTAGAAGATAGGTTCCTGTTTGGTGAGGAGACCAGCATATCTGACTTCTAAGATCCTTTGGGAAAAGTTTATTATTATTATTAATTATTATTATTTTGGCTGCTCCAAGCAGCTTGTGGGATTTTAGTTCCTTGACCAGGGGATTTTGTGTGTGTGCATGATTATCCTTTTATTTATTTTTATTTTTAAAAATTTTTTTTAATTAATTAATTTAATTGGAGGATAATTACTTTATAATATTGTGATGGTTTTTGCCATACATCAACATGAATCAGCCACCTGATCAGGGATTGAACCTGCGTCCTTGGCAGTGAAAGCATGGAGTCCTAACCTCTGGACTGTGAGGGAATTCCCTAGACTTCTAGAGCCTTTATAATCACACAGCTGTCTGTCCTTATCTTGCTCTCCCCAGCAACCAGATTTCCCAAATAGTTACTTCATAGGGAGGAGAATGCACTGGTTGGTTGACACCAGGGTTCCATCATCTAACTGGGAGTTACATACACAATATGAACATACCGGCCACCACTCTGCCTTGGGGGTCACACAGATAACATGTGTTGGGCGCCCGACACATATATAGATGTGTCCTATATATGCCTCATCTCATCTAATCTTCTCAACAGTGCTATCAAGTGGATGAGAGTTATACAGAGAGATAGGAAGAGAAAAAATAAGATATGAAGTCCCCCCAAAATTCCTCTGAATGCTGCCACAGTGGAATTAAGAACTAGAAAGCCAAAACAGACGCTCGAGACTCTTCAACCCAATCAGAAAATAGACTTGGAGTAGAAATTCTCAATTCAAATTATAATGAAAAAAAGGTTTAGAGCTTCCAAGACAGATCTTAAAGCTCTACTGAATATGCTATTTACACACTGCCTTTCAACAAATATTTACTAGCCACCTCTATGTGAGGCTGGGAGAAACAGCCATGGAAGACATGATTTCTGCTTTCCAGGAGCTCAAAGTCTGATAGCAGAGTCTTGTAAACAGGTGGTGCTTGGAGCTACAATAATGGGAGTGGTAGGAATGCGGGGGAAGAATGCCTGACCCAGGGCAGTGGGGTGAGCCTATCAAATACAGAAGCTGATATACTCAGAGGCGGGAGGTGAGAGAGTGCATGCAGAGAGAGAGGAGCAGGAGTTCAGTGTGGCCAAAAGATTGAGTTCCAGCTCAGCAGAGGCAGAAAATAAAGTGAGAAATGTAGGACTTCCCTGGTGGCACAGTGGATGAGAATCCGCCCGCTAATTCAGGGGACACGGGTTCGATCCCTGGTCCAGGAAGATCCCTCATGCCGAGGAGCAACTAAGCCCGTGAGCCACAACTACTGAAGCACATGTGCCTAAAGCCTGTGCCCCGCAGCAAGAGAAGCCGCCGCATTGAGAAGCCCAATCAACACAAAAAAAGGTAGTCTCCACTCTCTGCAACTAAGGAAAGCCCGCATGCAGTAGGGAAGACCGAGTGCAGCCAAAATCAAACAAATAAGTAAATAAAAGTTAAGCGGTCTAGGTCAGATCTGAGGTCCTGTAAATAAGGAGAAGTCATCTAAAGATTCTTAGCAGATGTATATTTTAGAAAGACAATTTAGACTGCCAGCTAGAGGATGAATTGGAAAAGAGCAAAAGCATAGATTGTCCAAAATCTAGGTAAGAAGTGTCTGAGGCCTGAAGCAAGTGATGGTGCTCACAATGGAAAAGAGGGGGCAGATGGAGGAGATACGTGGGGCAGAGACGGAACGGAGGGTGGTGGAAAATAAGGAAGGGGAAGGAACCTGGGCTTTGGTTTTGGTCACTGAGTCAGTGGTGATGTCATTCATCAAGGTCTGGGGGAAGGTTCAGCCGCAGCTCACTCCTAGACCTGTTAAATTTGAAGTCTTTGTGAAACCGTCCAGCAGGCAATTAGAAATGTGGTCCAGAGCTTACGAGCAAACTGTGATGGCGACATGGAGTCAGTCATCAACAGAAGGGGCTTCCCAGGTGGCACTACTGGTAAACAACCCACCTGCCAACGCCGGAGACATAAGAGACATGGGTTCAATCCCTGGGTCTGGAAAATCCCCTGGAGGAGGGCATGGCAACCCGCTCCAGGATTCCTGCCTGGAAAAATCCCTTGGACAGAGAAGCCTGGTGGGCTACAGTCCATAGGGTTGCGAAGAGTCAGACACGACTCAAGCGACTTTGCTCACACGGCGGCCCAGAGAGATGGTATAAAGGCATCTGAGAAGAAATGAGGGCCCAGAGTGGACCACCGGGACACCCAGGAATCTAAGACCAGGTGGACAAGGGAGAGTTTCCTGTAGTGTTTATTAAACATTAAGTCTAGAATTTCTTCCAACACCATGCAGATACAGTGGCCGTACAAATCATGTTTTCTGTAAATCTGTGGCATTGTTAAAGGCCCTGGGGGTGACTTGGAACAGCCTCTACTTACAGTTAACACTGCACCCTACCGTACTGAAAGGTCCACCACCTTTCCAAGAGGCAGCCAGAAAGAAATTCTATAACACCCCTGAGGCAGACAGTGGCTAGCCTCCTGCAGCCAGCTAGCAATGGGGAGAGGGGAAATGCAGACTGACCAGGTTCCCCACCTGGTCAGGGAACATGAACATTCCAAGTATCTCTACACTCAACCCTCAGGCTATTGCTGAAAGGCCCTTTCATTGGTGACATTTCGTCCTCGCAGGAAAGCAAGTGGTTTTTATCACACATTTCCTGTTTTCAGCCCAGAGGGAGATTAACTGTTTACTCTTTTCTGTGTGAGAACCCTCCTCGGGGCTCTTTCAAGTTATTCCTCTGTTTGCTCTTCTCTGAGATGAATAATTCTAGGTCCTCTAATCTCTTGGGGAACCTTTTAAAACCACCTCACCCACCCCAGGAACAGCAGAACGAAGCGCGTGCCCAGTTTAGGGAAGGCGGGCCCACAGCAGGGCAAGCAGGCCTCCCCTGGTTGTTCTGTGCCACATGGCCCCTTTTCAGCCCCAGCATCGTCCGTCCTTCCAGTTCTAAACAGGACACAACCATCCAGTTGATTCAATCAACACATGACTTCTAGACTGCTTTCTGTTCTGCCTGCTCCCCGCCTTCCCCACCTTATAAATAGTCTGTTTTTTCTCTTGAATGCAAAAGCCTGAAGTTGAGTAGACTGTTTCTTTGCTGCATTTTTGAGGTTAAATAACCTTAGTGAAAGTCACTCAGTCGTGTCCGACTCTTTGCTACCCCGCAGACTATACAACCTATGGAATTCTCCAGGCCAGAATACTGGAGTGGGTAGCCTTTCCCTTCCCTTCTCCAGGGGATCTTCCCAAACCAGGGATCGAACCCAGGTCTCCCGCATTGCAGGTGGATAACTTTACTTCTAGCCATATTTTCCAAGGTGCTGTGTCCCATCCCCCAAACTGCTGTCTTTGACTGGTCTGCTCTCCTTTCCATCAGCCCATTACTGATTTTAACCAAATCAGACCCAAGGCAAGAAATGGGTCATGCCTGGGCTGGAGTTCTTTCACCCTGAGTATGTGAGCTGGGGTCAGACCCAGAAGGAAGACATTCACTGCCCCTCCAAGATGCCAACAAAGTCCATTCTCTCCTAGAAGTAAGTGACAAAAACAATTATGGAGGCTGAGAAAACTTTGAAGATTCAGGAGAAAAGCAATGAGGCAGAACTTGTACCCCAAAATATTAAATATATTACAAATTTACAATAACTAAAATAAGAAGGTAAAAGCACGGGATAGGCAAAGCAATGGAAGAAGCTTGATAATCAAGAAAGAGACCCAAATAAATAAATGAGAATATAGTGTGTGGCATGGACAGTCTTTCCAAAGGTGATGGGGAACCTGGCTGATCATTTGGGGGAAAAAAAGTTACCATGTAAGTTTAGCCTTATACCACACATCTAAACAAATTCCAAATGGATGCAAGCTAAAATGTGAAAAGCAAAATTGTGAAGAAGCATTAGAACACAGTAGGGAATAAGAACTGATCTGATTGCAAAGTGGGAAAGGCTTTTTCTTGGCATGACCCGAGGCAGAAACGATAAAAGAATCAATAGAATTGATTGCATGAAAACTTAAAATGTCTGAATGTCAAAAAGAACATTGAAAAGAAAATTAAAGAGTACATAACCTGGGGTTCAATACATATAACAAAAGATTACTATCATTAATGTAGGCAAACTATTAAAATCAATGAGAGAAAGGAAGTAAACAGAAGTGCAAATGTGTTACTCCTCTAAGACCCACTAAAATGAACAGAAAGTAAAGGAAAATTTTGTCTGCACCAAATTTAAGCAAAGGTCCCAACCTTATGCTATAAACGTCAAGTAATTTCAAGGAACTAACACACATGAATATATAAAAGTAAAGATACCCCAGAGGTTCTTTTCTAATCCTCAGCACCTCCTAATTGGCCCACGCCCCCCACTCAATGTGAGTGTGTTAGTTGCTCAGTCGTGTCTGACTCTCTGATCCCATGGACTGTAGCCCACCAGGCTGGCATGATAAATTGAAATTGACAGCAATGGAGAACATAGAGCTTATGCCATAAGTCATCAGGTATCCCAAGGTGAGCTGCAACTCCCTTGTCAGTAAGGTTATCAGACTTGGTTTCCCAAAGAGAAGGAACCATCTTCTTTTATCTTTATCTCCTTTATCACTTAGCACCAGTCTTTGTACATAACCAATCAATAGGTATTTGCTAAATTAATTGTTAAGTTTCAGTATACCTTTCAACCACCCCAACACACAGAAACCCTGCCTCTTAGGCTTTTAATATAAAGAAACTTTCCCATTCATATTTTATAGACAGCTAACATTAATATAGGATGGGCTTTCCAGGTGGCACTAGCAGTAAAGAATCCACCCACCAATGCAGGAGATGTAAGAGATGTGGGTTCGATCCCTGAGTTGGGAAGATCCCCTGGAGAAGGGAATGGCAACCCACTCCAGTATTCTTCCCTGGAGAATCCCATGAACGGAGGAGCCTGGTAGGCTCTGGTCCATAGGGTCACAGAGTCTGGACACGACTGAAGCGACTTAGCACTCACACAACGCTAACATAACATTGTGAAAATAACACATCCAGCCCGCTTTCCTCTGTGGTGGGCCATCTTGTCTCTGTGGGGCCTCAGAGGGGGTGCAGAAGCTTTCAGTGAGAAGAGCGGGGAGACATCCATCCTTACCAGTCATTTCCTTAAGGGGTTGGGGGTTGATCTGAAGCTAGAAAGTAGCTGGGAGATTTCTGGGGACTAGAGGAACAGCTGACCCTTGGAGGTATGGAAGGACAAGTGTGCCTTCATCCTGGGCTGACCTAACATGAGGACCTCAGACATCAAGGAATCTGTGTCCACGAAAGACTCTGAGAGAGCCTGGACAAAGAGGGAAACAGCTGGGATGAAGGCCAGCAGGAGTCAGGGTGGTACCCCGCAACCAGCCTGCAGAGATGATGCCCTCACTGAGGACACAGGAGTTCACAGCCCTTAGATGGTTTGTGGAAGAGAAGCCCATGTCAGGAGAACTCAAGATACCTGGTCCCACATGGTCCTTTCCTGAGGACACAACAGTAAAAGAGGAGGTGTCAGAGGTGGGGGCAGTGGTCCCTAGTCCTGTAGTGGGAATCAGAGCTATCCTGACTGGACCTCTCTGCGAAAAGGACAGTCCAATAAAGCTTGGGACACACCTGAGTTTTCAGTGGCTCTCCTGAACATCTGAAAAGGTGCATTCTTTTCCTTATTACGAATACAGAGAGGGGAAGTTCTCGTGTACGTTGCCAGTCTTGGCACTGAGGATAGACTTAGGAAGAAATGATTTCTTCTACATATTTGTTTCCTTTTTCTCTTCCAGCACTCTTGGTTCCATAATGACCATTCAACCACAGATGATCACCACATTGTGTAGAATAAGTGGTTTATCTACCTGCAGGTACTTGCTTTCTCTCTCTCTTTCCTCCTCTCTTACCCTCTCCCTCCACCTCTCCTGCTCTGATTTTCTCCTCTCTCTAAGAAGAAAATTTTGCCTATAAGCTTTTTGACTTGGAAAATCTAGGTGCACATTAAAAAGCAGAGATATCACTTTGTCAATAAAGGTCCATATAGTCAAAGCTATGGTTTTTCCAATAGTCATGTACAGATGTAAGAGTTGGACCATAAAGAAAGCTGAGTGCTGAAGAATTGATGCTTTTGAACCGTGGTGTTGGAGAAGACTCTTGAGAGTCCCTTGGACTGCAAGGAGATCAAACCAGTCAATTCTAAAGGAAATCAACCCTGAATATTCATTGGAAAGACTGAAGCTGAAGCTCTAATACTTTGGCCACCTGATGTGAAGAGTCAACTCATTGGAAAAGACCCTGATGCTGGGAAAGGTTGAAGGGAGAAGAAGCGGGTGGCGGAGGATGAGATGGTTAAATAGCATCACTGACTCAATGGACATGAATCTGGGCAAATTTCGGGACATAGCAGAGGACACAGGAGCCTGGCATGCAACCTCTATGGGGTCACAAAGAGCTGAACGTGACTGAGCAACTGAACAACAACAGAAAACAGCATGACCTGTGTGTGACAGCTCTTCTGACCCTTTGGGTCTACATCAAGGATGAACGTTCCTTCCTTCCCTTGACCTAAAGGGTATATGAATGAATGGTGGGGCTACTCTGAGGAATTCCCATCAACAGGCTGCCTGCGGAAGCATGTGGGCCGTAAGTCAGAAGCACTGTGATCGCCTCTCGATTTCACCACCCTTCTCACCAGCACCCTCTTTGGTTTTCAATGCAACACTTGCCTCTGTCCTTCAACATTCCAAAAACTTTCATTCTCCCCTGAGGTCAGCAATATATTTAAAGCGCATGCTTTCATCTTGTTCCCATCAGTAAGATTTAACTTAACGTAAGACACTCAGAATGGAAATTCCATACACTTTTCTTCTGGGAAACCAGCTGCTGCCTGTTCCAGGTTCAACCCCCTTGCCTCTCACATTTTTGGTAAAATTCAAAAGTTTACGATTTTACTAAAACAAGAGTCCCATCTTAGGCAACGAAGCATACCTCTTCTTCATTAAAGAGAGGGCGTGGGCCCTGTTCTTCTCTGGTGTGTTTGCTTAGAACTTTCACACTTTTTTAAAATTGCAAATTCTTTAAAGTGGGGTATATAGGGAAAACAGGCAGGCAGGGTCTCAATGAATTCAAATAGCTCAACAGTGCCCCCTGGTGGCCACGAGCACAGATACAGGGTGTGTGAGCTACCAGGCTGAGTTTCTTGTATAAAACAAGGTATAAATGAGTCTCATCAAGATGAAACTCTCTCTCTCAAATCAAAACATATGAAATGCTAATATGAATCAGCAATGCAAAACATTCAAACAGGAGAAGGACCAAAGAGTAGGCGACTGAATAGTGATTCATCTTGATAAATCACCATGGGAAGAAATACTCAAATTGAACATTTCCTTCCAACTCACCAGCTGGTGAATTCTTTTTTGGTCTAAAGCTTCTATTAACTAACCAGGCACTTTCTCAATGCCAATACCACCCGCTGGCCATTTTGAGATTAGTCTTCATATGCGTTCATTACAAAAATATTTCTTTGCTGTGCTATCATTGTCTTTACGTGGGCTAGCACGATCCTTATGTGTTGGGGATTCAAGGCAGAACACACAGACAAAAATCTCTGCCATCAGAGTGCTCCTATTTTAGTAGGGGAAAGAAAACAAACAAGTAAAATTCAAAATACAAGTTCTGAAATGAGTTCTGTGAAGAAATTCAAACAGAGGAAATGGATAGAGAGAGATGGAGTGGTGATGGGGAGGTGATTTTTGAAAGGATGAATTTGAGCAGAAACCTGAGTGATAGGGCTTCCCTGGTGGCTCAGGTGTAAAGAATCTGCCTGCAATGCAGGAGATGCGGGTTTGATCCCTGGGCCAGGAAGATCCCCTGGAGAAGGAAATGGCCACCAGCTCCAGTATTCTAGCCTGGGACATCCCATGGTCAGGAGCCTGGCGGGCTGCAGTCCATGGGGTCGCAAAAGAATTGAAAATGACTTAGCGACTACACAACAATAACAACACGTGGAGAGAGTATCTCAGGATGAGTACGCACCCGATGGAAAGACCTGGATGCAAGGACAAGTCTGACCCGTTTAAGAAATAGCAAGGAAGGTAGGGAGGCAGCTGATGCTTAGCGAGAGAGAGGGCAGAGGGAGATGAGGTCAGTGAGGTAGGCAAGGGCCAAACTACATGTTCCAGGGTCAGGCACATGGATTCTATTCCAACACCAATGCAAACTCATCCAGCAGTTTTGAGCTGGGTATGACATGTTCCTATGTGAATGTTTTTCTTTTTTTATTAATTTTTTTATTGGAATATAGTCAATTTACAATGTTGTGTTAGTTTCAGATGTACAGCAAAGTGAATAAGTTTTAAATATACATATATCCACTCTTTTTTTAGATTCTTTTTCCATACAGGTCATTACAGAGTATTGAGTAGAGTTCTTTGTGCTATACAATAGGTCCTTATTTGTTATCTATTTTAGTCTACGGCCATACCACCCTGAACGTGCCCGATCTTGTCTGTTATCTATTTTATATGTAGTTGTGAAAGTAAAAGTCACTCAGTCGTGTCCGACTCTTTGCGACCCCATGGACTATACAGTCCATGGAATTCTTCAGGCCAGAATACTGGAGTGGGTAGCCTTTCCCTTCTCCAGGGGATCTTCCCAACCCAGGGATCGAACCCAGGTCTCCCACATTGCAGGCAGATTCTTTACCAGCTGAGCCACAAGGGAAGCCCAAGAATACTGGAGTGGGTAGCCTATCCCTTCTTCAGCAGATCTTTCCAACCCAGAGATCAGGCTGGGGTCTCCTGCATTGCAGGCAGATTCTTTACCCACCGAGCTATCAGGGAAGCCCTATATATGGTTGTGTGTACATGTCAACCCCAATTTCCCAATTTATCCTGCCCATCCTTTCTCCCCAGTAACTATAAGTTTGTTTTTTATATCTGTGACTCCATTTCTGTTTTGTAAATAAGTTCATTTGTAGCATTTTTTAGATTCCACATATAAGCAACATTACATATTTGTTTTTCTCTGTCTTTTTTACTTCATTCAGTATGATACTTTGTATGATCTTCTTAAATATTTTTTTATTTCAATTTTTTAAATTTTTTTAATGCTTTGGCTGAGCTGTGCGACATGTGGGATTTTAGCTCCCAGGGATCGAATCCACGTCCCCTACATTAGAAGCGTGACATCTGAACCACTGGACTGCCCAGCAAATCCCTTGAGTGATCTTTTTAAAGCTCTGGTGAAGATGAAGACAGCAGCAGGTGACAGGCAACTGTGAAAGCAAGGAGAAGATTTAGAAGCTATTGCAAGAGTCCAAGCAAGAAGTTGCTGGCTTGGATTAAGTTGCTAGTTGTAAAGGCAAAGGGGGTAGAAGTGGTTGGATTCATAATGTTTATTTCAGAAACAAGCCAGCTTGTTAGGGACTAGAAACTGGTGGGAGAAGCAGAATCAATTAGAATTACTTTATGGCTTGAGCAGTCAGTGAATAGGAATGCCAATAACTGAGACAGAAGCCTGGGGGGAAAACGGATTTGTAGGGTAAAGACAGAGATCCGAAATCAAAAGTTCTATTGGTCTTGCTTATTAAATGTTCAAATAGGATATGGGAGACAGGAAGATAAATGGAGCTCAGAGGAGAGAACGTGACTAGGACACATATTTGGGGATTGTCAAAATACAGGTATTGTTTGTAGCCATGAGATGTAGAGATCACTGAGGCAGAAAGGGTAATGAAGTAAAAGGATGAGAAGGCAGAGGGCGGGGCAACATTAAAGTCGATGGAACTGGTGAAAAAGACTGGGAAAGAGGAGCCGGCAAGGCAGCAGGATCCAAGAGCCAAGAGAAAAGGTGTTTCAAGGAGGGGATGCCAAATGCTGTACAGAAAATCAGGTAAGAATAAAACTGGCCGGTGGATTTGGCAAGACAGAGACACTCCCAGTAAAGCATTGAGAACAAATGCCTCTGGACTGGAAACAGTTAAAGACAGAAGAGGAGGTAAGGATGTGGCGCCTCCACAACATTCTTCCAAGGAGTTTCATTGTAAACAGGGGCTGAGGAAAGACAGAACAGCTGCAGGGAATATGGGATCCAAAGAAGTATGTCTATCTTTGTTTTCATTTAAAAAGGAGATATGACAACGTACCAGTGCAGTGGTGGGACTCGTTCTTTACTAGGGGAACAGATGAGGCAAGAAGGGATGGCAGGATTAAGGGAAGACTGAGAGTTGGGACGAAGAAAGAAGATAAAATATAGGTTCTGCCTGCAGGCAGCCCTGGGAGATTTTGGGACTAGAAAGTCCTCGCCTGACTACTTCTAATTTACCAGGGAAATAAGACACAAGAAACTAATACTCTGATAATTAGCTCAGAGTGTGTGTGTTGGGGGGCTGGAGGACACACACAGATTTGAGGAGAGATGAGAAAATGAGTGCAAAGTGATTTTCTAGGGTACTAGGGTGGGACTGCCAGTCATTCTCCCTGAGAGGGTAACCCTACTCTTAAGGTATCTGTAACAGAATGAAAAATATGTTACTGAGAAAAAAACAATCATAGGACAAATTCTCCTTAAGGATGAAATAGTTCAAATATCCAGAAGGAACGTAACCAACACTCATGGACACACTACCCAGATTTATTCAATGCTGCTATTTTGTTTCAGATATCTTTTTAAAAAATAAAACATTACAGCTTCAGGGAAGTCCCTTGAGAACCTCTCTCCAATCTCATATCCTTCTTCCTCTTTGTCTTCAAGTTCGTCATATAGTGATAAAAAGTAATAGTGTGCCTCTTTGTTTGAGCCTATACAGCTCTGCGGTGATTTCGTTCGTCCAAATGCTGTTATTCAAGATTTACCTGTTATCTGGGTTGTTAGGGAGATGACCACAGGAAGCTCAGAAGACAAAGCCTGGATGCTGACACTGTAGTTGGTACCTGGACTCAGGTCCAAACACGTCTCAGGAGTCTGACTGCTGGCAGTGATATTAAAGATCATTTCCTGGGCAAATCCTTTTTGATACCATCTCTGGCCCCAAATGTGGACCTGAAACAGAAAAGTTCACCAGGTAAACTACTAGCTTGAAAGGCTGAATGCCTGGATACTTACTTTTTCTCATGAACACTCTTGCTCTCCATTCTAAAGTTCCTCTAAAAAGTGAAATACATTATGTGGTGTCCCGGATGGGAGGAGGGTTTGGGAGAGGACGGATATATGTATATGAATGGCTGAGTCCCTTCACTGTTCACTGGAAACTACCAGAACATTGTCAATCAGTTATACCCCAATACAAAATAAAAAGTTTAAAGTTTGAGAAAACAAATATGAAATACAAGTAGAGCTGTAATACTATAAATATTTGGGAAGTCCATAATTACAATATCATCAGTAAAGTGAATATTTTTTTAAATCAAAATGCACGACAGGCCCTGAAACTGACAAGTTTCGCCTTTTTTATTCCCACACACACAATGGCACATGCTCAGTGAGAAAGCCTGTTGGCAAAACTGCAGAAGCAAGGCCAGAGAACAATTTCCTAGGAAAAAAAAAGCTAAGAAGCTGAACTAAGGCGTCTCCAGGGCAGGGTGTGAGTTAGGATATGCCTAGCTGGTCTGGTAAGACCTGGGAAGGGTTTTTCTCCTCTGCTCACCACCTTCTGACACTCCCAACATCTGGGCCAATAGATGCACTTTTCTTTCTACTTAATTTCTTCTAGCAGCTGCTTATCCCATGGTCTATGCCTTTGTTACAAACATATTTGGCTTTAAAAGTTCCCCTTGACCCTCTAGGCAACACATTCAGACCCTTATCAGAGGCAGTGGTGCAGACAGACATACACCCATGAAAAGTCACTGGCTTCCTTCCATGGATACTGCTTGAACGTTGGCTCTGTATCAGGCTATGTTACACAGAGAAATTCTCATGTCTTTCTCATCAATCCCCAAAGTCTTCTGACTTCAAATATGCAGCAGAAATATCCACTTTCTCACTTCTTCTTCTTTTTTTCTATTTTTAGAATTGTGCTGTTTTTATTTGTTTTTATTTTTATTGGAGTATAGTTAATTTACAATGTTGTGTTAGTTTCAGATGCACAGCAAAGTGAATAAGTTATACATATACATATATCCACTTTTTTGAGATTCTTTTTCATATAGGTCATTAGAGAGTATTGAGTAGGGTTCCCTGTGCTGTACCCCAGGCTTTTACTAGTTATCTATTTTATATATGGTAGTATGTATATGCCAGAGAAGGCAATGGCACCCCACTCCAGTCCTCTTGCCTGGAAAATCCCATGGATGGAGGAGCCTGGTAAGCTGCGGTCCATGGGGTCACTAAGAGTCGGACACGACTGAGCAACTTCACTTTCACTTTTCACTTTCCTGCATTGGAGAAGGAAATGGCAACCCACTCCAGTGTTCTTGCCTGGAGAATCCCAGGGACGGGGGAGCCTGGTGGGCTGCCGTCTGTGGGGTCTCACAAAGTCGGACACGACTGAAGCGACTTAGCAGCAACAGCATGTATATGCCAGTCCCTGGGTCTCCCAGGTGGCACTAGAGGTAAAGAACCTGCCTGCCAATGCAGGAGCCGTAAGAGATGTGCGTTCGATCCCTGGATCGGGAAGACCCCCTGGTGGAGGGCATGGCAACCCACTTCAGTATTCTTGCCTGGAGAATCCCAGGGACAGAGGAGCCTGGTGGGCTACGGTCCATAGGGTCCCACAGAGTCAGACATGACTGAGCCAACTAGCGTGCACACACGCATGTCAGTCCCAGTCTCCCGATTTATCCCTCCCTCTTATCCCCAACCCCTAGTTCGTGTATACACTTTTTTCAAACTGGAGGATCATTGCTTTACAACGTCGTGTTGGTTTCTGCCATACAACAACGCGAATCAGCCGTAAGTATACACGTGTCCCCTCCCTCTTGAAGCTCTCTCCCACCACTCCACACCATCCTGCCCATCTAGGTTGTCACAGAGCACTGGGCTGAGCCTTCTTTATTATAGGGCAACTTCCCACTAGCTATCTGTTTTATATATGCTAATGTATATATTTCAACGCTACCCTCTCAATTCAGTCCATCCTCTCCTTCCCCTGCTATATCCACAAGTCTGTTCTCTATGTCTGATAGGCATTAGTACCTGCAAATAAGCATTAGTATCTTTTTTTTTTAGATTCCACACATAAATGATATCATATGATTTCTGTCTTTCTCTGTCTGACTTATTCACTCAGTATGACAATCTTTGGATCCATCCATGTTGATGCAAATAGCATTAGTTTGTTTCTTTAATGGCTGAGTAATAGTCCATTGTATATTTCTACCACATCTTTATCTATTCCTCTGTTGATGGACATTTAGGTTGCTTTCATGCCCTGGCTACTGTAAATAGTGCTACAATGAACATTAAGGTGCATGTATCTTTTCGAATTATGCTTTTCTCTGGGTATTTGCTCAGCAGTGGGATTCCTGGCTCATGTGGATTCCTTGCTTCTTATTGCAATTGTCACTCTAAATCTTTCATTGATTATGGAAACTATCTAAGTAGTTTGTTTGTTTGGTTGGTTGGTTGATATTTTTTGAACCTCCCACATAAGACAAACACCTAAAAAAAAGAGTAAGTTTCAGTAACTTACTAAATACATCTCCTCTATATCAGCTGTCTTCATACTTCTCCATCTCAAGCAGGTTTCATTAAATATTGAAATGTTACTGATGGTTTGTTTTACTGCAAGAGGAAAAGAATGAGAAATCAACTTACACCTTATACCAAAATACTACTTTCTAACTGAACAATCTTCCAAAGATAAGCATTTACAAGAGGATGACTTCTGCAGTATTTCAATTTAGAAATTAGTGGTAGCAGTCCAAGAAACTCCACTTTTATATTCCTGTAAACTCAGTCCTGATGAAAGATTCACAATCAAAAGATACCCAACCAGAAGAGCCTTCTTAAAAATTATTTAAGTTTATTCACTGCAAATTTCTTTGGTTTCCTAAGCTAAAACTCATTGTCCTTGCCTTGGACAAACCTCATTAGACAAAAAAGCACCAGTTTGAAATTCTGAGCTGAGAACAACGTTTCAGCAGAGAATTGAGAACTTCTCCCTGAGGAAATAAAAAAGGCCACCTCAAACAGTCAGGCTTTTCATGATGGAAAGTGGGGAATGGTCTCTCTTGGTTTGGGCTTCCTCATCTTTTATTACCAAAGAACCATTTGTTGGTCTCTGCTCAATGTCACAGTAATCAATCCAAAAGATAGTTCAGATCTGATACCGTGTAATACAGAAGCACATTCTTCAAGCTTTTAAAATAAAGACTGTGAAAGGGTTAATTGATCAGTCATGTCCAGTTCTCTGTGATTCCATGGACTGTAGCCCACCAGGCTCCTCTGTTCATGGGATTCGCCAGGCAAGAATACTAGAGTGGGTAACCATTCCCTTCTCCAGGGGATCTTCCCGACCCAGGGATCAGACCTGGGTCTCCTGCAGTGCAGGCAGACTCTACGACCTGAGTCACCAGGGAAGCCCCAAATAAAGACCAGTTATTCAAATCTCTGGTATCAGAGGTTACTTCCTTCAAAGATGATCCCTGTCCCTAAACTGAAAATGATATATCAGACTTGCTAAGAAGTCTTACAGGAATACTGTGATGATTAATAAGTAATAAAGACAACTCCCAAAGCACCTGAAAAAAAAGAAAATCTCAAGACAGTCAACCCTATTGTGTAAGCCCCTTGACCAACAGGTTCCTTTGAAAGAAGCCAAGCCAATGGACGTGACCCCTTTTTATGGATTGGGCGGCTTTGCCCAAAGAAAACCTGTTCCACAGGTCACAAGCTTTACTTCAAATGTTGTAAGACAGAGTAGGGAAGAAAGTATAGGTGATTCAGGATAAGGCAATCTCGCTATTAGGTATGGAAGATGGTGTTAGAGATAAATAGTAGTGGTTCAAGGAAGCTCACACTTCTTAAATTTTCAAAACATATATAACTTTAATAGTATTTAAACAGTTCCAGATCATACAAAAAGGTAGCAAGTTTCCAATTCATTCAGTATGACGGATAATCGACAATGCCCAAGCTGTACAAGATGGTACAACCACTAACTAAACACGCTATGCCAAACTCACTTATAAATAAATACAAATATACAAAATAAAATAATAATAAATAGAAGTCAGCAATACATTCAAAGAATAATATACTAGAAACAAGGGAGATTTACTCCAGGAATACAGAGATGATCATTATTGGGAAAGATATTAATCTATTAAAAGAGAAAAACCATATGGTCACTTTCATAATCATAATGGTTAATACATTTAATGTACATTCCTTTCTAGAAATCTTCATAAACTAGGATTTAATTTGATAGAAACTCACTGATTTAAAAGAGTGTTTATTGGAAACCACCATACTTACTGGTAAAACAATGAAGCAATTTCTAGTAAAGTTAAGAACAATCCAAGGATGCATGGCCTGACAGCTGCTATTTAGCCCTGTTTCTTGTTGTTTAGCCCCTGAGTCATGTCCGACTCTTTTGCAGCCTTGCCAGGCTCCTCTATACTCAGGAGATTCTAGACAATGCAAGCCTAGGCAATGAAAAGAAGAGCTATAGATGCCAGAAAAAAAGGGATCAAATTATGCCACTGCTAGTGAATTGAAAAGAATCAACTAAAAAACAAATATACAACTGTTTGAAAACAATAGAAAAACAAATAATAGGAATTTGGCAAAGAGCACCCAAAGGTAAGAACATAGAAAAACTAACATATCTGTTTTCTACATATCTGCAAGAACAAGTATGGTGGGCTGAATGATGGTCCCTCCAAAGATGTCCACATCCTAGTTCTAGAGTCTGTATCATGTTACCTTAATGGCATAAAGACTTTGCAAATGTAGTTACAGTGTGGAAGATCATCCTGGATTATCCAGATAGACTCAATGCCGTGACAACAGTTCTTAAAAGAAGGATACAAGATCAGGGCCAGAGAGAAATTTAAGGTTAAACTGAGGGGCTTTAAAGATTGAGGATGAGGCCACAAGCCAAGGAATATAGGCAGGCTCTAAAAACCAGAAAGGGCAGGGAAATGAATTCTCCCTTCGAGCCCCCAGGATGAACATAGGCCTGCTGACACAAGTAAACTAAAACCACAAATTAAACAGAGAAATTAAAAGATCTCTATTCACAAGAGAAGAAACCATGAACAAACTTCAAATACCTAGAAATAAATCTAACTAGAAATGTCCAAGACTTGCACTGTGACAGGAAAAATCAAAATAATACTTTTCTTAAAAAGACATGAGACTTTTCTGATGAACAAGGAAAATAAGGAAACAATGAACAAGCTGGGGAAACAGCATAAACAAGCCTAAAAGAGGTAAGCAATCTTGATTATTTTTTAGCTGTTCTACAAACACTTGTAGTTAGATTTGTCCTTTACAAAGCTAAACAAAACTAATTACTCTGACTCCTTATAAACTATACTCTGCACCTGGCATTATTCTCTTGTAGCATTCTACATTTCAAAAAGGTCACAGGTCAATAACTTCAGAGACACCAGACCTGGTTGCTGTAGCCATTTTGAAATTTTACCAAAAAAAAAGCAAAACATTCATTAGGATATAAAATTTTCCCTATCTCCCAGACAGCAGGACACAGCTCTTGAAGCACTAGCCTACTGTGTTACCCCTTTTCCTGGCAAAGAATAAATCTACTTTTTTATTTTCTCCAAACTCTGTCTCCATTATTTCTATTTGGCATCAGTTGCACAGGGAGTCAAGATTTTGGCAACAACATGAAGATTTTTTTTCTCTGAAGGACATGAAAGAAAACAATAAAGAGAAAAATGCCACATCCTTGAATGGGAAGATAGGAAAGTGCAGATACCGATTCTCCACCAAGTAATCTACAAGTGGAATGTACTTCCAAAGGTGATTCCAATGGTCCTTCTTGGAATAAGTTTACTCATTCATTCAGTAAATATTTAGAAAATTTTCACAATGTGCCAGGCATGCTTTGGAGCAGGATAAAGTGGTGAGAAAATGAAGTCCCTGCACCTAATGGAATTCATTCTAGTGAGAAAGGCAGAAAATACACAAGTGAAAAAATAAATCTTAAAATATAATCTTGGGACTTCCATGGTAGTCCAGTGGCTAAGACTGCGCTTCCAAGGCAGGGGGCCTAGGTTGAATCCCTGGGAAGGGAACTAGATCCTGCATGCCACAAATAACTGTAATGTTATAGTAATGGTGGGTCCGCAATTCCTTCTGTTCACAGGAAACATCTCACTGGTTAAATTTAGGTCCATGTTGGTCAGAGAGTGACTCTCTCCAGATTCCCTTCTTTCCATCCAAGGAGCTCACAGTTTGAACTAAAGGTAGGCTGAATCCCTGCTGAGCTCCCTTGGAGTGGAAAAGGATCCCCAGTAGAAGACAGCTCATTCTGAATCCTTTCCTACCCCACTCTCTGATCCTTTGCTATATTAAATATTATACATGCCCTGACTTTCATTCAAATTGTCATTCTCTGCTTCATTTTCAGTGGTCACTCTGCCTTCTCTCTCTCCTTTCCCCATCCACAGGGCCAATCTAAGCTAGAAGCCTAAAGCTGAAAAACCAGATCTGCAAGAATGACGCAGAGAAGAAAAATTCTGGCTCTTAGTTCATGAGATTCTTAGAAATTATGCTTCAGCTTTGTTAATGCAGAGAAGCAACTCTGGGTAAAATCAGTCATTACTTTCTCAGGGCTCCCAGGGTCCCCTGCAACTTCAAACTACACTTTACGCATTATATTACTATGTATGTATAATTATGCATTTGTGTATTATGAAACACTATGTCTCATTCATCTTTGTACACCTAGTGTCCAGGACAGTGGCGAGCGTGGCATTCCCTACTGTTAAAATGTAAGCAATCAGCAATAAGAGGAAATCTAAGCACCTGATTTACTGGGAGTGTGAAAGTTGCTCAATCATATCTGACTCTTTGCGATCCCATGCACTGTAGCCTGCCAGGCTCCTCTGTCCACGGAATTCTCCTGACAAATACTGGAGTGGGTTGCCATGCCCTCCTCCAGGGAATCTTCCCAACTCAGGGATGGAACCCAGGTCTCCTGCATTGCAAGTGGATTCTTCACCAGCTGAGCTACCAGGGAAGCCCCTACCTGATATATTAACCAAATGGAATACAGGTACTATGAATAAGACATGGCTCCTGCCCTTAATATGTATTTAATCTAGAAGTTACACACTATATTAAAATAACAAAAATATAAAGGAGTATATAATAAATGTCATAAGATAAATTTAAGTCACAGTTAACATTTGATAAATGTTAACTTATTAACTTGTTAACTTATTACTTAGATGTTTATTGTGTATCACATATTATGCGGTTTTCCATGGGCATTAACCCATTTAGTCTCACAACAAATCCATAACGTTATTCCCATTTTTATACTTAAGGCAGTTTAGCCACATGATGTTACATAACTTGCTTAAAGGCACAGAGATTGTAAACAGCAGATCTGAGATCTGAATTTAGATAACCTGACTCCAGAGTAACTGTGCCAAACTCCTCCCAATATTTCCTCCTAGAAAAGAGTATGGGAATTCAGAAAGAAGAACATGTACTTTCAGTTGAGGGGATCATGAAAGAAGGGAATATAGGAACTGAAGAAGAGGGTGAGGGTTCCAGGCAGAAGAAATGGCAGGAGAGCAGAGATTTGGAGGCAGAAAGTTCGCACTTAAGAGTTTATTACAGGGCTTCCCTGGTGGCTCAGTGGGGAAGAATCTACGGGCCGATGCAGGAGACACTGGCTGGATCCCTGATCCGGGAATATCCCACTTGCCACAGAGCGACTGAGCCCGGGTACCAGAACTACCAAGCCTGTGCTCTGAAGCCCACAAACTCTAGAGCCCATGCTCCACAACAAGAGAAGCCTCCGCAACCAGAGGCCCGCGCCCTGCAAGGAAGAGAAGCCCCCGCCCGCCGCAACCAGGGAAAAGCCTGTGCAGCAGCAAAGACCCAGCACGGCCAGAAATAAATTTTCAAAAAAAGAGTCCATTAAGATTAGCGTTCCAGTTACTTCACTGATAACGGTGGCCCCTTAAATTCAAATCTCTCCATACATTCTCCAAAATATACTTCAGATCAACTGGAAAAGCGGACAAATCAACATAAAACCAATGCTGTCATCACAACTGGAAGACAAAACTGCAAACTTTAAATCACCTTTTATGAAAAAATGAATAGCAAATCCCAGCAAAGCTATCTCTCAATTGCCCACACATCATTCTAGAGAGGGAGGGGGCTCTAGAAGAGACCAGTGAAAGAGAAGAGGGAAGCAAAGGACCCAATCATGAGTCAGAGTCACTCCCAGAAAGAGAAATTCCACCTTAAGGGTGAAAATACTGAAAAAGAGACCTGGGATATCAGAGTATTAACTACAAGCAAACGATGAAAAATCTATGAGACTTCAGGTCAAACCAGTCCATCCTAAAGGAAATCAACCCTGAATATTCACTGGAAGGACTGAAGCTGAAGCTCCAATAATTTGGCCACGTGATGCAAAGAGCCGACTCATTGGGAAAGACCCTGATGATGGGAAAGATTGAGGGCAGGAGGAGAAGGGAGCAACGGAGGATGAGATGGTTGGATGGCATCATCGACTCAGTGGATATGAACCTGAGCAAAGTCTGGGAGATAGTGAGGGACAGGGAAACAGTGTGCTGCAGTTCATGGGGTTGCAAGGAGTCAGACACAACGTGGCAACTGAACAATGAGAAAGGTGTTGCTTCTGGGAAAGAAGAGAATAAAAAGGAAGGAATAGGTATCCTTTGGAAACTATGTGGTGACAGGAAAAAGAAGTGCAGGGAAAAGGTAAGATCCGATCAGGCCAAAGTGAAAGTTGCTCAGGCAAGTCCGACTCTTTGCAACCCCATGGACCATACAGTCCACGCAATTCTCCAGGCCAGTACACCAGAGTGGGTAACCGTTCCCTTCTCCAGGGGATCCTCCCAACCCAGGGATCGAACCCAGGTCTCCTGCATTGAAGGCGGATTCTTTACCAGCTGAGTCACAAGGGAAGCCCCTATAAGTCAAAAGAGAACCCAAAATAGAAGAATACAGATAAACTACAACCACTTTTATAAAGCAAAAGGAAGCATAAGAAAGGATACAGGAAATACAAGAGCAGAAATTAATGATGTAGAGCAATAGTCACAAAATGTTTCTATAGAGGGTCCAATAGTAAATATTTTAGGTTTTCTAGATCAGACGGTTCTGTTAAAACTACTCAATCCTTGCTTTGTAGCACAAAAGCAACCACAGACAATATGTAAATAAACGACTTGACGGTGTTCCAATAAAACTTTATTATGAAATCAGATGACAGCCAGATTTGACCCATGGTCCACACTTTGCTAATCCCTGATGTGGAGTAGACCTAATTGTGGACACAAATAGCAGATCTAATTAATAAAAAAAAGAATCTTGACTTTTTGAAAATACTTATTGAAATAGACAACTGCTAACTAATCAGCTAGAAAATAGGAAGGAAAAAATCAAGTAAAAAAAGAGAAATAATCTTTGAAATAAAAGAAAATTCCAAAAATTAATTTTGCAGACCACTATGCAAATAAATTTTGAAAACAGATAAAATGGGTAATTCCTAATACAGTTTACCAAAATGGGCTCCACTAGACATTAAAAGCTGAAACAGACCAATTTCCATAAAAAAATATTGAGAACGTTATCAAGGAACTAACACAGAAAATCCCTAGGCCTAGACTGTTACCCAAAGGAATTCTACCAAACCATCCGAGAACAGGTAATCCAAATGCTTCATAAATTGTGATGATGAAGGAAACTTTCCAAATTATTTTTATGAAACAAGGAAAATACTAATGTCTAAACCTGATGGGGATAGTGCAGAAGAAGAGAGAAAACTATAAATTGGCATCACTTATGAATATTGGTGCAAAAATACTCAAAGAAAAGTAAGAAACAGAATATAATGCCATATAAAAAAATAATATACTATGACCAAGTGGGATTTATTTCAGGAAAAGGGGAGCAAAAGAGAGAACACGAGAGAGAAATTTGAAATTATATCAAATTAAAAAGTCACAAGGAAATGAAAAGAAAAAAGAACATCTAGTAATTAGGTTTCCTTTGTATTGTATTAATGGATAGGGTAAACTAAGAAGTAAGTGGTCTTTTGTCTGATTTCAGCCAAGGAGAGAGCCTTGGAACCTCTTTGTCTGTACATATGATTAGAATATGGTGGCCCTAAAGAATGAGATGAACCTATTGCATCTAGAGCCATTTAAAATCCATTTAGTGATGAGTTCCAATTCCAAAGAACTTATTCACCTTTATTTATCCTCTGAGTATGGTTCTACCTAGCTGGATCTACAATATCATTATCTTATAAAGAACAATCATTTTCTCTCTCCATTTTTGGCATATTACAGAAGACTGGCTATTCCATGCAAAATATATGCTGATTTTTAGCTTGGCCAATGGCAAGTATGAGTTTCTCAGGCTTATGGCTTATAAGAGACGCAGGCTGACTTCAGACATACCTTTTCCACCCAGAAATGTTATTACAATATTTATCATTCTGTGGAAAAATATCAGAAACCATGTTAAATTATTTGCGGTCTTTACTATTTTTTGTTTGGACTTCAATTCTGTGAACAGCAATCAGTTACAAGGGAAGTTTTATAAGGTCCCAGGAGATCCCAAATAATGCATGCAGTTAGAAAACCTGCTATCGTAAGCCACTTCATCAGTCAGGCATTCTACCAGGGAATAGAGGAAAAGTGGCATGTTCTTCTTCTTTAGATACTTTTTTAAATTTACCAACACTATTTTAGAAGTAACTAAATGCAAGCAATCCTCTTCTAAAGAGAACAGAGAAACCAGCATTCTCTTAGTCATAAATGATACGGTTTTAAAACCTCTAATTAGGAGCAGCCTAAATAGACAGTTGGTTTTTCGAGGTAAATATTGTCAAGAAAAAAATGGCTAGAAATCAACTATCTGGAAAGCACAGTTACTATTTTTATAGCCCTTCTATAACTCTATAAATAGGGTATCATTTTAGTTGTCCTTGATGTACATTTCACAGTTTGTCTTAGAAGGATATAACGGTTGTTCAAAGTTGAGAGTTCATTATTTTGTTGAAATTTTTCCTAAGACAAATTTGGTATCTAGTTACAACCACCATGAGATTTTCAGGCTAAAAGTATGTGATCACATTGTAAGGACAGGAACTGAGATTCAACCATGGAGGGCAGATCTGTACATTTCCCTTAGCTTAGCTCCCTAGACTCGGCTTAGCCCCATAACGGAGGCAGGCAGCCTTCTTTTTGGGCACAGATCCTTGTAATTCAACTGGCAACACAGATCAACTGTTTCCTAGGGATGGATGAGACAGAATCATCTGAACACATGGGCCCCATCATTTATTAAGCAGCAATATTTAGGAAACATTTCCTGAAAAACATGGACTCCAGTTCATTCCTCCAAATAATCTAATCATACCCTTGAATCAAGTCAGATCAGCAGACCACAGGCATTTCTAAGGCACCTTTCCTTGCCCACTCCACAATGAATTGCGCTTTTCTAAAATACAGTGAGCCATGTTGAGGGCCAATATAAGAAACAGCATCATAAAATCCTCATAAAATGCTGCTCAAACACTGGATTACTTATGAAACCCCCCAGAAATTTCTATATGTTGAAAATAACTTTACTTCTTTCCAAAAACACCATTTGTTGTAACCTTGTTGTAATAAGTCATGTGATGGCTCCCTTTCTGACTGGAAGGGGTTGAAAACTTAAACCTAAATGTGCGAGCCACTGATGAAAAAGTAAATAGATTACAAGGATATGAATCATTCTTAGCCTTCTTCTGACATCTTTTTTAGGTCTCTGACTTTGCTTTACATTCTTCTTCAGGTTACATCCTTATTTTATATACCCATGCAGGTCACTTAGCTTTCCTGTGGCTCAGATGGTAAAGAATCTGCCTGCAATGTGGGAGACCCAGGTACTATCCCTGGGTCGGGAAGATCTGCTGGAGGAGAAAATGGCAACCCACTCCAGTATTCTCACCAGGTTAATCCCACCGACTGAGGAGCCTGGTGGGCTACAGTCCATGGGGTCACAAAGAGTCGGACACAACTGAGCAACTAATACTGTCCCCATGATACAGGTCACTTACAGTCCTAGAAAAAAAAGATGGGCTATAAATAAAAACTTTTGTTTGAAAAAAAATCTATATTTAACATTAATGCAATACATCACAAAGGAAAGATCAATAGATTGGACTGCATAGAAACCTCAAACCTTTATACATCAAAGACATCATAAACAAAATTTTAAAAAATGATAAAACAGGAGAAGTATTTGACACAAATAAGTTGACACCAATAATAAACTTTTACTCTATGAATAAGTTGTATATATCAATGAGAACACAGAATTGAATAGATAAATGAAATAACAATGGTAAAGAAATCAATCAAGAAATTTGGATGTTGAAATATATGAATTTGGAGGAACTTAGAGTTACTTTCCTAACATACACTCCTAGAACTAGAATGGACCTTTCCCAATCAACTCTCTAACATTCCAGAGGCCATGTGTTTTAAAGCTTGCTAGTTACCTGTCTCCTGATTTTTACAAAAGAAAGAACAATTTTGGCCTCTCTCCACTCCCTACTCACTAATCCTCAAGGAATGAACAGTAAATATGTAATCTGACAGGTGAGAGGAAGGCTCCTATTCCTTCAGTCACATTTCCTAGTGGGTGGAGTTCATATGTCATAGGTGACTGCCCAAAGAAGCAGATCCTTGCTGTCTGGGACCTGCCTAGGCTCAGGCGCAAGGGACATGTGTATCTCGTCTCCGAGAAGTGAGTAACCGGTCTCTGCCCACTCCTTCTCCTCGGATCGTCAGCCTGAGACTGGGTGGGTGAGCCAGGCAAGGTGCCCTGGGCAGACCCAACTACCCAAACTTCCAGGGGAAAGACAGTAGGAAACCCCGTTTGGCCACACATATCTAAGCTTCATTCTCCAGTATCACTCTCACTAGAACTGTGTTGGGGTAATTCCTGGGAACTTGCTCAGGCAAATAAAGTCGATGCTTTACTTCCCATGTGTCAGTCTGCAGAAGTGGGGTAGGTAGGATTCATGCTCTTTCACCTGCAACATGTGAATACGCTGGGGTTATATAAAGACAAGAGCCACCACCAGGGTGCAGAGCATCACTGGGAAAGATGGAGGCTCTTGGTCTCTATACCTAGAACTGCAAGAACAGATCAAGCACTGAGACTTCCCTGGTGGTCCAGTGGTTAAGACTGTGCTCCCGGTGCAGGGGGCCTGGGTTCCATCCCTGACCAGGGAACTAGAGCCCATGCACCACAACTAAGACTTGGTGTAGCCACGTTAAAAAAAAAAAAAAAAATTAGATGAGGTATGGATAGATATTCAATAACCAGGAAAACTTCACCAATCAGACAAAATGTGCAAGTTTCTTAGGCATGAGCCCTTTGAATTATTTTGGCTACCACTTTTTTTTTTTTTAAGTCTTTCTGTTTATCATGTCTTTTCTTCTAAGTAAAGGTTTTAATTTGCCCAGAAGTGGCTAAGTAGCTTGTGTGGTTAGAGCAGTGCTGCTTAAAATCTGGACTGGCAGCATCAGCAAGGCCTGGAAACTTACTAGAAATGAAATTTTGAGGTCCGCACTCCAGGCCTGCTGAGTCAGAAGCTCTAGGATGGAGTTCAGGAACCTATGCTTTAATAAGCTCCCAGGTGATTCTTGTGCTAGCTGAAGTTTGTGAAACACAAAAAGAGCATTAGTGGGAGATTCTGATGGATTTTAGAGAGCACCTGGGGAGCCAGACACTAGCAGACAACAGGAGATCAGCTGCCCCAAATTCTGTCTCTCTTTATCTTGTTCAGAATGAAGAGATCTGATAAAAGACTGAACCCTTGGTTTGTCTATAGGCTCAGGAGTCACCCCAACACCAGAGGCTCTCAAATTGCTCTGGATTGTTTTACAGAGCCCCAGATTGAGAAGACCAAACCAGTTAATCCTAAAGTATCAGTCCTTCCAATCCTACTTGTTGAAAGGACTGATGCTGAAGCTGAAGCTCCAATGCTTTGGCCACATGATGCAAAGAACCAACTCACTGAGAAAGACCCGGAGCTGGGAAAGACTGAAGGCAGAAGAAGAAGAGGGCAACAGAGGATGAGATGGTTGGATGGCATCACCAATTCAATGGACATGAATTTTGGCAAACTCTGGGAAACAGTAAGGGACAGGGAGGCCTCCAGACATGCAGCCTGGAGGACTGCATTGGACCCCTGCAGTCCATGCGGTCACAAGGAGTCGGACACGACTTAGCAACTGAACAACAACAGCCTGGGGATTCGAGAGCACGGATTCTTCTTAGTTGAAAAGGGGATAAAATCCAGTGCGATTATTACAAACTCAACTGCTGAGAAAAAGTCATAAAAGGTATTGGCTAGAACCCTTTCTTTCTAAAGATGAGATTTGCTCAAGCTCTGAAAAAGGAATGAAATCAGTTTACAGAAGAGGATTTGATCTTGCAAATGGGACAATTCAGGGAGAAAATGGAATAAAGTGAAGGAGGAGAAGAAAACTTGAAATCATATTTGGTTCAGTTCAGTCGCTCAGTCATGTCCCACTGCAATTGTTACCCCATGGACTGCATGTAGCACACCAAGCTTCCCTGTCCATCACCAACTCCTGGAGCTTGCTCAAACTCATGTCCATCGAGTCAGTGATGCCATTCAACCATCTCATCCTCTGTCGTCCCCTTCTCCTCCCACCCTCAATCCTTCCCAGCATCAAGGTCTTTTCCGATGAATCAGTTCTTCCCATCAGGTGGCCAAAGTATTGAAGTTTCAGCTCCAGTATCAGTTCTTCCAATGAATATTCAAGACTGATTTCCTTTAGGATGGACTGGTTGAATCTCCTTGAAGTCCAAGGGTCTTCTCCAACACCACAGTTCAAAAGCATCAATTTTTTGGTGCTCAGCTTTCTTTATAGTCCAACTCTCACATCCATACATGACTACTGGAAAAACCATAGCTTTAACTAAACAGGCCTTTGTCGGCAAAGTAATGTCTCTGCTTTTTAATATGCTGTCTAGGTTGGTCTTTTCTTCCAAGGAGCAAGTGTCTTTTAATTTCATGGCTGCAGTCACCATCTGCAGTGATTTTGGAGCCCAGAAAAATAGTCTGTCACTGTTTCCATTGTTTCCCCATCTATTTGCCATGAAGTGAGGGAACCAGATGCCATGATCTTCGTTTTCTGAATGTTGAGTTTCAAGCCAACTTTTTCACTCTCCTCTTTTACTTTCATGAAGAGGCTTTTTAGTTCTTCTTCACTTTCTGTCATAAGGGTGGTGTCATCTGCATATCTGAGGTTATTGATATTTCTCCCAGTAATCTTGATTCTAGCTTGTGCTTCATCCAACCCAGCATTTCATATGATTACTCTGCATATAAATTAAATAAGCAAGGTGACAATATATAACCTTGATGTACTCCTTTCTCGATTTGGAACCAGTCTGTTGTTCCATGTCCAGTTCTAAGTGTTGCCCCTTGACCTGCATACAGATTTCTCAGGAGACAGGTAAGGTAGTCTGGTAGTCCCATCTCTTTCAGAATTTTCCAGTTTCTTGTGATCCACATAGTCAAAGGTTTTGGCATAGTCAATAAAGCAGAAGTAGATGTTTTTCTGGAATTCTCTTGCTTTTTTGATGATCCAATGAATGTTGGCAATTTGATACCTGGTTCCTCTGCCTTTTCTAAATCCAACTTGAACATCTAGAAGTTCATGGTTCACGTACTGTTGAAGCCTGGCTTGGAGAATTTTGAGCATTACTTTGCTAGTGTGTGAGATGAGTGCAATTGTGTGGTAGTTTGAGCATTCTTTGGCATTGCCTTTCTTTGGGATTGGAATGAAAACTGACCTTTTCCAGTCCTGTGGCCACTGCTGAGTTTCCCAAATTTGCTGGCATGTTGAGTGCAGCACTTTCACAGCATCATCTTTCAGGATTTGAAATAGCTCATTTGGAATTCCATCACCTCCACTAGCTTTGTTCATAGTGATGCTTCCTAAGGCCCACTTGACTTCACATTCCAGGATGTCTGGCTCTAGTCCAGTGATCACACCATCATGGTTATCTGGGTCATGAAGATCTTTTTTGTGTAGTTCTTCTGTGTATTCTTACCACCTCTTCTTAATATCGTCTGCTTCTATTGGGTCCATACCATTTCTGTCCTTTATTGTGCCCATCTTTGGATGAAATGTTCCCTTGGTATATCTAATTTTCTTGAAGAGATCTCTAGTCTTTCCCATTCTATTACTTTCCTCTATTTCTTTGCATTGATCACTGAGGAAGGCTTTCTTAGCTCTCCTTGCTATTCTTTGGAACTCTGCATTCAGATGAGTATATGTTTCCTTTTCTCCTTTGCTTTTTGCTTCTCTTCTTTTCTCAGCTATTTGCAAAGCCTCCTCAGACAGCCATTTTGTCTTTTTGAATTTCTTCTTCTTGGGGATGGTTTTGATCACCGCCTCCTGTACAATGTTATTAGCCCAGCTAGAAAACTACAATAAGGAAAAGGAGATATATCCAAATGTAACTGCTCTACAGAGACTAGAAAAGGTAGAGATACTCACTAGGTCATGGAAATGGCTGAAAATCATCAAAGAGAAGAATAAAGGGGCTATTCTGGAGAAAAAAAACAAAATGATCCCCCGAAAGGTGGGATCAGAATTAAGTATTATTCTATCAAGAAGGGTCCTCTGACAGTTGTAAATAGGTAAACCAGTGTAAGCACTAATAGAGAACTTTTCAATAACTGGAGTTGTGGTACTATGTAGCTACAGAAAATGTGACATATTTAAGAAGAGAAAGACTAGAAAGATCAGTGTAGAATTCTTCAGGCATCATTAAGTGAGTTTCAAGGTGACATTGTTCTTACAGCTGAAACAGCAGGTATGGCACAGACTATGAGGAAGTCTACCCAGGAAAATACACTGATTTAAAACTTGAAAAGAAAGAATAGAAAAGCAGAAACGTAAGGAGGATTCAGGTTGCCTGACCCTTGATCAGGCCCAGGCTAAGGTCACAGACTGAACTGAACAGAAATAAATACCTCCTAACAAAAGGGAAGGGGGAAGAATTTATTTGAACACGGACTGAAGCAAGTCATCATTCTTGCTCTATGAAGACCTCACAGGCAGAATCCAAAGTTATATGTTAGGAGAACAAAAATCTATGGACGAAAACAAAAAGCAAATATAGAGAAGGTAAGTACTAATCTATAGCAAAAGGTACGAGCCAGGCATGGGGAAGAAGAAGTAATAGAAACAGCTGGCATGGAAGGTGGAAAGCCTACCACTCAGCTAGCCTGATGGAGCAGAATGGAACACTTAGGAGGCCCTAGAACACTGGAGGATTATCCCTCCCAATGCAGTAAAGCAAAGGGTGGTGGGAAGGAGTGCTTCAGTTCCCGTCAAAGAAACACGGGCAGTTCAAGTCTTAGAAATTCAGTTCTAAGGAAAGGTGGGGTTTGGGTGAAAATTCATTAACCTAGGGGACTTCCTGGACCACACCTGATCAATGAAAGCACAAGTTCCAGAAACTCAACAGCAGCTCGGGGATCAGAGGAGGGTAATTTTCCAGGAAAGACAAAGGAAACCTCTTAACCAGGAAGCAGGACTCAGAAGCAAGGCATTCAATAATAAGAAGTCATTTGGATTAGAACAATTCTTGGGAGCTTTCTGGGGACAAAGAAATTCAGAGAAAAGAGCAGGAAGTTGGGACTGTGTTGCAAGACAATACATTTCTTTCTTTTTTTTTTTTTTATGAGTTTATTGCAGTACTTTTCTCCCCATTTGACATGCACCCTCCTTTCTGTATATAGAAGTATAGTTAGTTAATTTACAATGTTGTGTTAGTTTCAAGTGTATAGCAAAGTGATTCAAGCATATAATTTATATATACATATATATGTTCGTTGCTCAGTCATGTCCAACTCTTTGAGACCCCATCGACTGCAACCCATCTGTCCATGGGCTTCTCTAGGCAAGAATACAGGAGTGGGTTGCCATTTCCTTCTCCAGTATACACACACACACACACACACACACACACACACACACACACATATATATATACTTTTCAGATTCTTTTCCATTAAACATTATTATAAGATATTGAATAGAGTTCTCTGTGCTATACAGTAGGTCCTTGTTTCCCTACCTTATATATGTTGTTGTTGTTGTTTAGTGGCCAAGTTGTGTCTGACTTTAGCGACCCTATGGACTGTAGCCTGCGAGGTCCCTCTGTTCATGGGACACTACAGTGCCATTTCCTTCTCCAGGGGATCTTCCCAAACCAGAGACTGAATCCCAGTCTCCTGCATCTCCCAACTGGCAAGCAGATTCTTTACCTAGAATCTTTACCTGATTCTAGGTAAAGATTCTAGATTTACCTGAGCCAACAGGGAAGCCTGACCTTATATACAGTAGCATGTATACATTAATGCCAAATTCTTCATTTATCTCTGCCCCCTGACCCCACTGGAGCCTCCCAGATGGCTCAATGGTAAAGGATCTACCTGCCAATGCCGGAGACGCAGGTTCAATGCTCGGGTCAGGAAGATCCCCTGGAGAAGGAAATGGCAACCCACTGCAGGATCTAATGGACAGAGAAGTCTGGCAGGCTACGGTCACTGTGGTTGCAAGAGTCAGACACGACTTAGCGACTAAACAACAAGCGCTGCCTGCTATCCCCCTTTCTGGCAACCAGAAGTTTATTTTGCATGTCAGTGAGTCCATTTCTATTTAAGACAATGCATTTCACTTGAAGAGTTTCCTAGTATAGGTATAGGATGTCCTGCTCACAGAGAAAGGAGGCTCTTTCACTACACAGATCAAGATCTTTAGCAACGGTGGAGGGTGGGAGAAACAGGGCCTGAAGGAGAAATGAAAATACAAGGTTCTAAGTACATGGGATAGACAACGAGAAAGACCCGGAGCCACCACGGGCAAAGTTCCAAGATGTTCAGAGAGAGTAGATTTCCTCCCCCTACAACAGATGAGCAGCCTAAGGTCAGACGGAATCCAAGTAACTTTATGAAAAGAGATTTCCCAAATTAAGTTGAAATTCACGGTGGGTGGACTTCAGATGGTGTAGTGACCTATAGAGGCTGACACCTCACATGATAGATTATACTCACTATGGATAATCTGGGGTCCACCTTGCAAAGGAGGAGATAACCACAGTCTCACTTTCCAAACTTGGCGGCGTGACCCCCTCATTATACTCAAGCTAGAGACCACATCTCCTACCACTTTCTCCAACTCACTCTGCTCCAGCCATGCTGGCTTCCCGGATGTTCCCAGAACACGCCAAGGACATGCCTGTCACATGGTGTTCCCTCACTCCCTTCAAACCTGTACTTAAATGTCTCTTTACAATAGGGGCCCTCCCTGACCATCAACTGCCAGTCCCTATGCCAAATTTTACTCTTCATCTTACTGCTTAGCCCCACCTAATATATGATATATTTCCTTACTTGTTTATCTGTCTCCTCTCCAACCTCCTGACTCCAACCCCGTGACAGCTGAGACTATTTTATTGTTGCTACATTGTCAGCTATCAGAAGCTGCCTGACATACAATAGATAAGAAATGAACATTTATTAAATGAATGCATTTACACACCCATGGCATTTGAAGTTTCTGCTCATGGTCCAGGGCTGACAAAAGCAAAGTGGGTCTGGACTAACATGCGCTAGGTTCTAGGAACAAAATTTTTTTTTTTTTTTCGAGCACTAATATTTAGTAAAAAGCAGTAGATGCACTGATTAAAAATGAGGGCCCTGGAGACAGACTGTGTTCAAATCCCACCTGTACCTCTCACGAGTTTTGTGATCTTGGGCGAGTTGCTTAACTTCTCTGCGCCTCATGGTCCTTATCTGTAAAAGGGGAATAATAGCAATGCCTTCCTCAGAAGGTTGGGTAGGTTTGGGTTGACTCAAGGATGGCACTTTGAACAGTGGCTGGACATCTTCAGGGCTCAAAAAACAAAGTTAGAGCTGATACTGTGTATAAAATAGACAACTGACAAGAATCTATCATACAGCTCAGGGAACTCAGCTCAATGCTCTGTGGTGACCTAAATGGGAAGGAGATCCAAGAAACAGGGGATCTGTGTATACGGATGGCTGATTCACTTCACTACACAGTAGAAACTAACACGGCATTGTAAAGCAACTATATTCCAATAAAAATTAATTTAAACAAATGAGTAAATAAAGCTAGCAGTGTTGTCATCATCATTACTATGTACCAGGAACTGTTTTAAACATTTCACTTGCATTATGTCACATAACGAATCACGCAGAAGGTAACTGAGGCCCAGGAGCAAGACAACAGTGTCTAATCCATTGGGATTTTCTCACTGACATTCACACAACATAAAATTACCACTTTAATGTATAAAATTCAATGATATTTAGTACACTCACGGTGTTGTACAGGCTGTGACATAATTTTGCTTTTCGACGTTCTGTAACTCTGGGACTCATGCTGAGAAATGGAAAGATGAAACTTGGGATAATTCAAGACTACTTCAACTTCGGAGGTACCTTAGAAGTAACATAGGCTTTCCAGGTGACTCGGTGATAAAGGATCCTCCTGCCAATGCAGGAGATCAACAGATGCAGGTTCAGTCCCCGGGTTGGGAAGACCCCCTGGAGGAGGAAATGGCAGCCCGCTCCAGTGTTCCTGCCTGGAGAATCCCATGGACAGAGAAACCTGGCGGGGTAATGTTCATGGGGCTGCAAAGAGTTGGGCCCGACTGAGCGATTGAGCACCACCTCCACCAAGAAGTAACGTCTATTTCAAAAAGCCAGATTTCCAGGATGTAACAGCTAGAACACACTCTCCATCACAAGCAGGCCACTCTGACAGACTTTGCAGAGAAAACACTGGGGAGGAAAGAACCTGGGACTCGAGCGCCTTTACACATTAATTTACAAGGAGAGGTAGGTGTTAATTTCAGACTTTTATTCCACTGAGGATTTAACAGTTGGAGGAAATGTATATTCAAATTGTGAGCATTATTCTGTAGCTGGAAATGGATGTGGGGGCTAGGTTTATGCTGTGAGGAGGTATTCATCGTGCAACGTCTGTTGATACCAAGCATAATCTGAGATGGAAAATAAAATCGTGAATTTTCATTCTCCCGTTAACTGCATGGCCCCCACTTGTGTCTATCATATTTCAGAGCCTTCCAAGTACAAAGATCAAAGTGTTCACTCCCGACCCGCAAAGATCAGTGGGTGAACAGGATAAAGGCCTCAGGAAGGTAGGAGCAAGACCTATCTTATTCTACTGTGTTCCTTCAAAGGGGGCAGCCTCTCTGCCTGGCTGTCCATAAGTTTGTCCCTTAAACCCTACTGACAAAAGAAAAAAAGAAATTAATTGTAGAAGGACTTCCCTGGCAGGCCAGTGGTTAAGACTCGGCGCTTCCAATGCAGTGGCTGCAGGTTTGATCCCTGGTCAGGGAACTAAGATGCTGAATGCCCTGAAGCACGGCAATAAAAGAAATTAATTGTAGCGACAACAGCATCTCTCGCCACTAGAGGGAGCTGTGGAGTTGAAACAGCCGCCTCTATTGGGAAAGGCTATCAACCCTGAGTATTTATTGGAAGGATAGATGCTGAAGCTGAAGCTCCAATACTTTGGCCACCTGATGTGAAGAGTCGACTCACTGGAAAAGATTCTGATTCTGGGAAAGACTGAAGGCAGGAGGAAAAGGGGGCAACAGAGGATGAGATAGATGGATGGCATCACGGACTCAATGGACACGAGTTTGAGCAAACTCCAGGAGCTAGTGAAGGATAGGGAAGCCTGGCTTCAGTCCATGGGGTTGCAAAGTTGGACACGACTGAGCGGCTAAACAACAACAACACGAGCCACAGGGGAAGGAGCCTGATCTGCTTTAGGTCACTGTTTTCTGCTTCGGGTTAATGTGCTTGTACAAGACCCAGTCAGGTGGCCTCTTTGTCCCCCCAATGCCTGACACAGTGGAGCTCACACTTCCGAACTCCTGGAAGCTGGTTCTAGTTGCCCATAATGTCTACCTTTAGGGTTCAGCTGTCTTAAATTTGAGGTGAAAGATAGAAAGCCTTACACATTGTTCGATCCATCACTCCTCGAGATTCCATTCAGCTCCTGGTCTGTACCCTCTCTGAGCCAGCAGCCCTGTGGGGAGGGAAGATTCACAGACCTTCCACCCCAGATAAAACTGTCAGTTTGTTAGACCAAGAACCCAGGTCTCTTGCCTCCCAGACTAGCATTCTTTATGCTCCCCCATGTCGTGTAGTTCAACACACACATTTAACTTGTTGTCTTAAGACACCAAACAGAAAGACATCCCCACCTACCTGCTGGTGCGGTGGTCACTGTTGTTTGCACTGACGGCCACTCCGGAGATCCCAGGAGGGTGACGTTCACTGTGTAGTCAGTTGCTGGATACAGATCTAAACACACCACTGCCGTCTGTTCCCTCGTTGTGAAGTTAAACGAAGTCGCATGATAAAAATTATTCAGATACCGCCTTCGACCTAGAACTTTAAACTGTCATGAGATTAAAAGAAAGGGATGTATTAAATTTGTTTGGCTTGCAGATACCTATACTACAAGCAAAATGAAAGAAAGCAAGCCGCTTCCTTCTACTTATCTTCACCCACATAGAATTATTTTTAATACAATAGCAAGCTAAACGGGGTGACAACTTTACAAAGCTACCCCACGTAGCCTATGCAACCTCCCCCACAACCAGCTATAAGACTAAACTTAAAATGCATAACTACATCTCTGATGAACCAAATGTCAAGCTAGTCTACAGTAATCCCTTGAGCCTACCCAGGTGAAGGAGATTGCACTAGAGTTACTGGGCAAAATCCTTTTCTTTTCATTCATAAGGAATCCATAGACAAGTCTCTAGAACAGACATTTTACACTTTTATGAGGACTACCCCAAATCATCTGCCTTTGGAATGCATAACTGAGCAACTGAGCCACGGTACTTCACTTGAGCCTGCCTATTAGAGCTCTGGAAAAGAGTTTTCAGTACAAGCAGACATCACACACAGTGTTAACCCAATAATACTCTAGCCACCACCAATTCAAGATGTATATAATACAGGGGCTTATAAAGAAAAAAAACATGTAAAAGTCCCAGATCATATGATCATCTGGTGCTTTAGCTGGATGTACATGTTTTTAGAGTTTCCTTTGATGCTGGTGTCACTGACTCTTCCATCCTCTACCCTTCTTCATCACAGTCATTCTTCTACCTGACTCTGATACCTGGCTCATTGAGAGATTCCTCTCTCCCCCAATTCCTAGCATTCTCTTGGGTAACATGAAAGTCCTTATATAGATAAGCTGTCAAAACTTGGTCTCAGAGTGCCTTGAGTTCACTACTGTGAAGTTCCTCCACTCCACCTGAGCTACCCATATCCACGGCCACATCCTAGACCGTGTCCTCCTCTGAGCTGCTCCACCAGGATCTCCCAATCCCCTATTCTTCTGGACCACTTGCTCCCACTCTGATTGCTCTCAGGAAATCTACCAAGATTTCCTCACTCAAAAGAAAGTGAAAAGAAAGTGAAGTTGTTCAGCCGTGTCAGACTCTTTGCGACCCCATGGACTGTAGCCCACCAGGCTCCTCCGTCCATGGGCTTCTCCAGGCAAGAGTACTGGAGTGGGTTGCCATTTCCTTCTCCAGGGGATCTTCCTGACCCAGGGATTGAACCCAGGACTCTTGCATTGCAGGCAGACGCTTTAACCTCTGAGCCACCAAGGAAGCTTCAAAACTGTACCATTCCTCACTCATAACTGTCTACCAATATTCTAACACCCCCACCCTCAGCTTCCCCACCTGTCTCAAAAAAACCCACTGTTACATCACGTCTACCGTTCTCCTTGCCTGACACCCTGAACACCCTTACCCATCTGTTCTCAACGTCACCCAGTCTTGAAAACTGAAAACACTCGGTCCATGCAGATGTTTGACCTCACCCACGTCTACATTTAGACTGCTGCCATCTGCTGGAGAAAAACCTCACAACTATGGAGGCTGCATTTCTACAAAGTCTGTCTCATTCTAAACTACCTGTATTTCAGTCTATAAACAAAAATTACTTTCTAATTAACAAACTTGAAATCACACAGTTTGAATAATTTTATAATATAGTCCTTTTACTTAACAGCATATTATAAAGTTTTTGTCTATCATTAAATATTCCTATAAATGGATAGAGTGCCTGTTACTTGCCAGCCAGAGTATAGTGTTGGGTATACAACAGTAAATAAGATACAGGTCCCAACCTCAAGGAACTCACAGGTAAGTATCCAGGCAAATAAAATACCCAGGAATAAGTGTTACAACACATGAGGCTGGAGGAATATCTAGGAGGGTCACCTGACCTTCCTCCTTAGGGATCAGGGAAGGCTCCCTCATCTTAATTGTGGACTGAAGGGGAAATTAGCATTAATCCCCATGTGAATTGGGGATGTGAAAAGTCGGGATAGGAAAAACAATTCAAAGAAGGGACGGCATTTGGGGGAAGAGGTCAGTGAAGACCTCCCACCAGGGAGATGACCAAGCTGATCACTGAAGGACAAGCAGGAGTTAGCCAGGTAAAATGAGGGAGAGAAGGGTTTTGCAGGTAGAGAGTCACATACATGAAGACATAGTGCTAAAGGGAGCACAGGAAGCTTGTAGGGGGTGGGCACAAGGCCCAGAGCTTAGAGAACAGATTCGGTTCAGTTCAGTCACTCAGTCGTGTCCGACTCTTTGCGACCCCATGAACCGCAGCACGCCAGGCCTCCCTGTTCATCACCAACTCCCAGAGTCCACCCAAACCCACGTCCATTGATTGAGTCGGTGATGTCATCCAACCATCTCATCCTCTGTCATCCCCTTCTCTTCCTGCCTTCAGTCTTTCCCAGCATCAGGGTCTTTTCAAATGAGTCAGCTCTTTACATGAGGTGGCCAAAGTATTGGAGTTTCAGCTTCAGCATCAGTCCTTCCAATGAACACCAGGCCTGATCTCCTTTAGGATGGACTGTTTGGATCTCCTTGCAGTCCAAGGGACTCTCAAGAGTCTCCTCCAACACCACAGTTCAAAAGCATTGATTCTTCGGCGCTCAGCTTTCTTTATAGTCCAACTCTCACATCCATACATGACCACTGGAAAAACCATAGCCTTGACTAGACGGTAGCCCTAACTAAATTGACTCAGGAGTCTTGGAGATGGAGATGGTCACGGAAGTCGAGACAATGGGTAAAACACCCAAAGACAGGTATATTATGACAAGAGAACAGGGAAGGCACAACCTTGGGAGTAATCAAATTTAAGGGATAGAAGAGAGATCTTGTAAAGGAGACTGAGAGGGCTCAGACCAAAAGAGATAAAGAGACTATTTCAGTGGGAATATTGGTCCACAGCAGCAAGTGCTGTCCAGGGGGAAGCAGAAGATACTTCAAGTCTGTGTAGTGTTCTATCCGATGAATGTATGATTATTTATTTGAACAAATCCCTATTAATGGACATTTAAGTTGTTTTCAATTTCCCCTATTATAAATAAAGCTTCAGAGGATACTTTAATCTTTCTGTATAGGTCTGCATAATAAATTATAGTACATGTCTGAAAATTTATTGATAGACCCTAACAAGTAACCACTCTGGAAAATCATGCCAATTTAAGTGCCCACAGCTGTGTGTAACAGGATTCACTCCAAGTTTAGAGAAAGACTATGGTAACTCATGGTTTTTGAGGCATAACACATGCTCATGTGTGTTTTGGCAGTAAGTATATTCTCTTCTGAAAACCCCTTTTGAATGTTCACTTCTTTCCAATGGATTCGTTAAGAGTATTTCACATGTTATTTAATCTTTGTCTGACATATTAAAAAAAAATAGCGATTTTTTAAATTGAACTCTTTAATCATTTGAGTGTAGGCCATGAAGTAAGAATCATTTATCCTCTTAACCAAAGTGTTAACCAATTGTCTCCAAACCATTTATTTCTGTATTCATTTGAAAGACCATCTTTATTTTATATTAAATTACTTAGGTACCTGAATATATTTCTAGGTCTGGTGTTCCTTCCAGTATAAAAATTTGAATATTTCACTCATCTGTTTAAAATCCTCCAGTGCCTCCACACAGACATCAAAATAAGATCCAAGCTCAAAAGTACGGGATACAAGGATGATGAGGCCACTACTCAGATTTTTGTCTCATTTCTTCCCATCTCCCTGTTTTCTCTGTCCCTCCAAAAAGCCACATTCTCGATCATCCAATCAGCTACGCTACTTGCCCACAGTGTCCGTCTTTCCCCTCGCCCAGCATCTTTCATCGGGTGAATTCCTACTTACTGCCTGTGACTCGGCATCATTTCTGAGTCTGGTTAAAAGGAAACTGTACCTGAACATAAGACACTTACACACCATCTCCTATTCCATTTATTTACTTTTTATCAAAGCTCTCATTATACCACGTTGTCATTTGTCTGTTTACATGTATGCTTATATTAATCCGGATCAGAAAGTCCAGGTCCTAACACATGATAGTCTTCTGGCAAATGGTTGATGAATTAATTCTAATTTAATACTTAGTCTACGCTCTGCTAGATGATTTGCTAGGCACTAAAGTGTATGGATGTGAGAGTTGGACTATAAAGAAAGCTGAGCACCGAAGAATTGATGCTTTTGAACTGTGGTGTTGGAGAAGACTCTTGAGAGTCCCTTGGACTGCAAGGAGATCCAATCAGTCCATCCTAAAGGAAATCAGTCCTGAATATTCATTGGAAGGACTGATGCTGAAGCTGAAACTCCAATACTTTGGCCACCTGATGCGAAGAACTGACTCGTTTGAAAAGACCCTGATGCTGGGAAGGATGGAGGGTGGGAGGAGAAGGGGACGACAGAGGATGAGATGGTTGGATGGCATCACCAACTCAATGGACATGAGTTTGAGTGGGCTCTGGGAGTTGGTCATAGACAGGGAGGCCTGGCATGCTGCAGTCCATAGGTCTCAAAGAGTCGGACATGACTGAGTGACTCAACTGAACTGAACTGAACTGAACAAAATTAAAAAGTTCCAAGCAGCTAACTGGAGACTTTCTCTGAATATAAAGCCATCTAAGTGTAGGTATTCTTTCTTCCCAATAAATAGAAAAGGTAAATTAGATACAAATGTCACTATTTTTTTACATATTACTTTTTCAAGTACTAGGAACTCTGTCATGCTGCATGAGAATTTGGATTGAGTGAACGCAACAGGATAGAATGAAGATCAGTCTGAGGCAAATTTGCAGAATTTGCCTGAACTGAACTGAAACTGACACAAAAATAACAAATCTCAGTTCCTACCTGATTATACTCACAATTTTACTTCAGATTTGTGATGTTTATAAATTCAGGTTAAATTAAAACCAACAGCCTTGCAAGAAGTTTCTTAAAAACCCACATCCATGTATGAATTTGTTGACAAAACCAGCTGCAACTAATATACCAAAATATTAATAAAATATGCTGCTGCTACTGCTGCTAAGTCGCTTCAGTCATGTCCGACTCTGTGCGACCCCATAGATGGCACCCCACCAGGCTCCCCCGTCCCTGGGATTCTCAAGGCAAGAACTCTGGAGTGGGTTGCCACTTCCTTCTCCAATGCATGAAAGTGAAAAGTGAAAGTGAAGTTGCTCAGTCAGGTCCAACTCTTAGCGACCCCATGGACTGCAGCCTACCAGGCTCCTCCACCCATGGGATTTTCCAGGCGAGAGTACTGGAGTGGGTTACCATTGCCTTCTCTGAATAAAATACAATATATGTGAAATATCAGAGAAAATGATAGCAAATCACTAAATATAATATCTTCCTTCAATTTAGTCCCTCACTTGCAGCTGTCTTGCATCCATCTCTAGAAATAAAAACTAAACAGTCTAGAAGTTCATTCCATTAGTGTGTTTAAATACTCTGGATCCCCACTTGGAGAGCACCTAAATTTTTAAGTGACACAATTTATTAAGAATAGCATAAGAGATCTTCTTACTTGATACACTTGTTCTGATCCAACTTTCCTAGAATGCCTGTTCAATTTCAAGCAAACTTCATTAAATATTGAAATATTGAAAATCCCATCATCTTCTAAGAGATCATCACCTAAAAGATAAAGAAGAACACAGGGAAATGTTGCTAGCAAAACATACCATGGTGAAGGACAACTGCAACTCCGAGAGCCAACAGAATGTTTAACAACAGAAGCATCAAACCTGGCTCCAAGTTCTGGCTCTACAACTTCTTAATTGCATGACCTTAGCTAAGCCACTTAACCCCTCTGACCCTCAATTTCCTTATTTGTGGAATCAAGCAATCCGGGCTGCTTTTCTTATATCACAAGCATAAATAATATATATATATTTTAAAACTGTGGTAGGACTTCCCTTGTGGCTCAGTGGTCAAGAACACACCTGCCAATGTGGGGGATGTGTGCTGGATCCCTGGTCCGGGAAGATTCTGCATGCCAGAGCAACCAAGCCCGGGTGCCACATCTGCTGAGCTAGGGTACCCCAGAGTCCGTTCTCTGCAACAAGAGAGCTCACCGCAACGAGAAGCCTGAACGCTGAAACTAGAACGTAGTCCCCCACTCACCACAACTAGAGAGAGCCCCGTGTGCAGCGACAGAGACCCGGAGCAGTCAAAAATAAATAAATAATAATAAAAGCAATAAAACTATTGTTAACCAGTAAAGGTGTGAGATTTTAGAAAGCTAATCCTATCATTTGGATTGTCCATAAGTAAAATGTCATGAAGGTAAGTATATCAATAGGCAGAAAGTCTGAGAATAAGGAGAAACTGAATAAAAGTCAAAGGTCAGGGATTAGAACTCTTAGAGCAAGTGTTTCCAACCTAGAAGATGACCAGAAAATAGATGACCGGGCAAGACGTTTGTTCTCAGCAGACAGTATTTCCAGGGCTACTTAGATGAGGGCTAAAGCAGTAAAATAATCAAGCAGCAGATGTATTTCCATCACTGTATAGAAGAAAAGTCATTTCATGCCTCCTGCAGCCTAATTCATTCCTTTGATGTTCTATTTTCTTAAGGCAATTAAAAAAAAAAACACTTTTTTACTAATGAATAAAGACCCCACAGAGAGTCTAGTAGAACCAAGACTAATTTCCAAGAAAAAGCAGATTTCCTAACAAACAAGTCTGGACATTTTTTACAAATGTGAAAAAGTTTCAGTGTTTAGCAGAGAGAAGCTTTTTATAACAACCTTTCATGTGTATTACTCCCACTGGAGTCTTTGCTACCTAAGAAGAAATAATGATAGCAATAAACTTTTGTCTTCAAAATCAGAATTGTCCACAGCATTTTAAATATCACTGACATAGGCAGCACCAGGCAATCAGCTTGGAGAAAATAGTCTTGGCTAGCTCTTATTGGAAGATGTAAAAATATGGTTATGAGAAAGAATTTGAAGACCTATCACAAGTGCTCTCCGTTACCTTCACAACTTTCATTTTCAAGATTGCATAAGGATACCAGAAACAAAAATTGCCCCATGTATGCACATGGTTTTGAGGCATACCAAATACACCTATGTGAGCAGTATCACATACAGTATATGTCTGTACACAAACAGAACATAAAGCAGGAGTATCGTCTGCAGAGTTCCTGTCTCAATATGATTTTCCCACATATAGCCCTTACGGTCTGAAAACAAAGGCATCTGGTTCCCACTTCCCACCCCCAACCCTGACAGAATTGACGGAGAATAGTAAAAATGGGTCAGTTTGCATCTGGGTTGGAAAGAAGGGTTGACTGCCATCTATAAGGCAGAAACATGAAGATATTTCTACATAGCACAGGGTGGAAGAATCTAGGCAAAGAAAAAGGCTGAGAGCTCTGTGCAATATGCTTTCCAAGCAAAGGAGCAGGGTCCCAAAATCTCAAAGGAAGGAACAGGGAGGACTGATGCCCATTGAGTTGGGGGCTGGAAGCAAGGACAGGCCACAGGACTGCTCCGTCTGGAGCCCCTTAGCCTAATGGCTCCCAATCCTAAATGCCCATCAGCAGATCTAACGGAAAGCTTGGACATCGGTGGGTTTTTTTGGGTCTTTTTTCCTTTTCTTTTTTTAACTCACCAGGCAATTCTGATAATCACCCAGGGTTACATACACTGTTCTCACTATTTCTACTTCTAATAATAATAGTCTCTCGTCAGCACACTGGAGATCATTAACAGAGAAGGACTTCTAAGTGGAGGCCTGCGGATCTGGAGGTTCCATCTGACAGAGAGCTGCAGTTGGCAAAAGGGGAGACTTGTTCCTTCCAGCCTCTGTAGGCGAAGCTCCACATGAAGCCAGGTGATGCTGAGCTGACGCAAGAGCTACAGCTTTACCGATCCAAGACAGCCAAGTGCTCAATCAGGGCAGGAGGCTTTCTTGCAGCTGCTCCCCAAAGGACACTGGATCATCCAACCAGCAGTAAATCCTTCAAGATGAGACCTGAGATAAGCATATCAATATTATCCAATAAAAAGTAAGACCAAAGGGAATGCCATCCATTTTATTATGAAAGTGAAAGTGAAAGTGAAGTCGCTCAGTAGTGTTCGATTCTTTGCAACCCCAGGGACCACAGCTTACCAGGAACCTCCGTCCATGGGATTTTCCAGGCAAGAGTATTGGAGTGGGTTGCTATTTCCTTCTCCAAGGAATCTTCCCGACCCAGGTATCAAATCCGGGCCTCCCTCATTGTAGGTAGATGCTTTACCGTCTGAGCCACCAGGGAAGTCCATTTTATGATGAAGGGAATATCAATCCTAAATAAAACTTTAAGAAAACCTTTTTATTTACTTATTCATTTATTTGATTGCCTCGGATCTAAGTTGCAGCACGCGAAATCTTTGTTCTCACGGGAGACCTTTTCACTGGGATGCACAAACTGTCTAGTTGTGGCTCATGGGTTTCAGTATTTGTGGCTCACGGGCTTAGTTCCCCTATCAGGGATCGAACTTGCATCCTCTGCATGGCAAAGCGAACTCTGTACTACTGGACCACCAGGGAAGTTCCCTAAATAAAACTTTTACTTCCAAGGGTAAATAATTGCAGTGGAGAAAGGGGGGAGCCTAAGAAATGAATCTACAAAGAAGAAGAGGGAGATCAAGCCTTGAAAGCAAAGAAGGAACACTGTTGAAAAAATATTGAACAAAATAATGGTGAAACTCAGCAACATTTTGTACACTCAGTAAAAAAATTTTAAAGATGTATTCAAACAGATAAAGGATGAGATGGTAAAGGAATGTGATAGCAGAGAGGAAACTGCTTGAGAGAGGCAGAAATAAGAGGAACTAGAAGAGACAAAAAGCAAAAGGAAATGACAGTGCAGCAACAGACCTTAAAGTGCATCAGAAATGTCAATTCATAGATGCATAAATGCATCTAGAGAACAAACTTACTACATACTCACAGAAGGCAGAGGAAAAAGGCATGGATGGAAAAAAAGAGAGAAAATGGAAGACCAATGCAGACAGACAAGGAGTTCCACATAGGAGTATTTGAAGTGCAAAAACCACAAATCGGCCCTTGCCATGGGCGCTCGTCATCTACCTCTACAAAGATTAAATTATGTGCTGCTGCAGCAGCTGAACTCCAACGCCCCCTGAAGGAGTTCAGAGCGGAGAGCAGAAATGAGGCACTCTGTGCCCCTGGAAAACTGGCAGGACAGGTCTTCAGATAGCTAGATCTTCTCAGGAGCTGATTTTATGAGCCCAATTCTTCTATCTCCTCATATCTAGAAAAGCCCTAAAATCCTTCTTGGTGAAGATTGTTTCTTGTGACTAGCAAAACTTCACGAGACAAGCAGAAACTTTCTACCAAAAAATTTGTACTTGATTCCATGTACTCCCCCTTTGTCAAAATCACATATATAGTGTCCTTCACCCCTATGTCTTTGGAACAGTTTCTCAGGCTATCTGAGGTGCTGTCTCCCAGGCAGCAGTCCTCTGCCCCAAATAAAACTTAACTCTCAGCTCTCACACTGTGCATATTTTTTTAAGTTGACACAAACAAAAACAATACTCAGAGATTTAATGAAAGAAAATATTCTTAATGTGTAGATAGACTGAAATGTGAAAATCCAAAAACTCACAGGGCTCTAGGAAAACTCTGTGAAAAACATTAACATGTATATAACCCATGACTGAAATTTCATGAAAGAAAAGATTTCTGTCTCATTCACTATTGATTTCCCAATGTCTAAAACTGTCAGACACATAGTAAGTGATCAATAAACATTTACCACGTGCATGAGTAAATGATTAAAGTCTGGAACTTCACATATAAAGAAAACTATGATATCCAGGCTGGGAAAAACCAGATTGTCTACGTGGGATTGAAAAAAAAAAAAATCACACCTTCAAATTCCTCTTTCAAAATTTGAAATTCCCAAAGCCAATGTGAAACCTCCGAGATTCTGACAACAAAGGTTTTGGTCCAAGAATTCTATCTTCAATCAAGCTCCCTTTCACTTGTGAAGACAACAAAAGGAGGTTCTCAGATAATCCTGGGCTCAGGATTATCTCACATTCCTCAGTAAGAAGATAGAAATCACGACGCAGAAAGAGAAAAAAATAGAGAAAAACAGAAAAACTTTGGTATGAAAGACCTGCTAGTAAGCAATAAAACTATGAAAACATATAGCTGTTTATATAATTGTTATAAATATTGCTATAAGTTTTTATAAAAATGAATTCTTGAAAGATGTAGTGCATGTTAAGAATAATTAAAAATAAAAATCTGGCAATAAAAAGCTGTATTAAGCCAGTAGCAAAAGGAAAGCAAAAGGGGAAGGAATAAAAGGAAGTAAAAAATGCTAACTTCCTTGTCTTTTGGGGGGAGAAGTCAACATGATTCCAGTCTAGACACTGGTAATATGAGAAATACACATTCAAATAGGATTTTTTTGGTTTTGTTTTTTAATGTGTAGTACCAAATAAATTCAAGATCTATACTGTCTGAATCACTGAGAAAAGAACATCTGTGCAGCAAAGAGAGAACGCAACAGACATAGCAACAAAGCACAAAAAAGAAAAAACTAAGGTGACAGAAGAAAGGAAAACCATGTCACAAACACTACTGTGTAAATGGATTAACTATTTTTCTCACAAACGTTTGCAACGTATGCTATCTCCTCAAGTACATCCATAGCGATATTATCCAGACAGATTTTAAGAACAAAAGTGGACAAAGGCATATCATACAAGTAGAGCACAAAGAAGTCAAGAAAATCAGGGCCAAAAAATTATTAAATAGGCTAAAGTGAGCCACTTGTTAATAGTGCAAGTTAGAATCTACAATTAAGACATCAATCATGAACATAAATATCATAACATCAAAATGTGTGAAACAATCAGAATGTATAAGACAAACTGAGAAGAATGGCAATCTGAATAACAAAAAATAATAACAACAACAACAAGAACAGAAGTCCTGAAAAATCTTACCACTGAAGTTGATTTAAAACTAAATCTTATCGGGATGGGGAATACGTGTAAATCTATGGCTGATTCATATCAATGTATGACAAAACCCACTGAAATGTTGTGAAGTAATTAGCCTCCAACTAATAAAAAATTTAAAAAAAAAAAAAAAGAAAACTGAAAGAAAAAAATAAATAAATAAAAATAAAACTAAATCTTACCTTATTTATAAGCAAACACTATACCTAGTATTGCAAAACTTTGCCAAATAGTAAATCCCAAGAAAATGTCAACAAGTCCCCCCAAAGAATACTAAAATTGAAAAAAAAAAAAAACTAGAAATCAACAGCAAACTGTAAATGTTTAGAATATTTTAAATCTACCACTTGATAACATACATAATTAATCTTTCAATCAATGGGGAAATCAAAATACCAAGCATATAATGCTTTGAAAGTAAAAATAAAGGGAACATATATCAACACCCTCATAAATAATTCTTCCATCAAGGGAAAATCAGAATAGCAATTATACCATGTCTTGAAAGTAAAAATAAAGAGAATATGTATAAATGCCTAAGGAATTCCACCAAAGCTCAAATCCAGAAGGGAGAAAGAAGAACTGAAGACTTTTATCATCAAACAGAAAATATTTAAGTTGAACTATGCATTTAGCTCAAGAATTTAGTAATAGAACAATACAACGAACTTAAGAGAATCAGAGACAAGGAAATTTAAAAATGAGAGAAATTGATGAGATAAAAAATAATTTTAAAAACCCAAGAGATGATTCTTCAGGGAAAAGAATAGTGATGAAACAGACAACCCAAGCTAAGCAAATCAAGTGTTAAAAAGAAAGAAACACAAAACTAGGAATCAAAATAACCTGGGGATATATAAGCTATAACTCCAGATGAGTTGTCAATAAATATTCTGTGTGACATTCTGCAAATATATTTAAAATCACAACTAAATGGACATTTTCTAGGAAAGTGTAAATTATGAAAATTGACTCAAGAAAATGTAAGAAACATAAACGAATACCTAAAACCATAGAAGAAACTGACAGTCATCAAAGAATTATCTCCCAAAGGGATGAAACTCAAATGATATTATGAGCAAATGCGTCCAGCTTTAAAGAAAGGGGATAATCCTGAAGTGATATAAACTTATCCAGGGTATAAAAACATGGAAAACTTCCCAATTCATGTAAAGAGAACTGGCATAGCACTAATCATGAAATCAGATGGCTAAATGTGCGGGATCTAGATGAACAGAATGACAAATCTTCCCATGAAGGCATAAGTAAACAGGAAAGACAAAACTTGAGTGGATATGGAGAAAATGTAGAAATGTACCTGGTGCCCAGTTGAGATAATTCAATATAAAGCTCAGTCCTCACTAGATTAACTTGCAAATTTAATCTAGTTTCACTTAAAATTTCAGACAGAAGGAGGTCTGGAGACATTAACAGACTCAGTCAGGGTCACCCAACTCTTAAGCAGCAGAGTTAAGTTGTAAATCCAGGTCTGTCTGAACCCAAAGACCATGCTTGCCCCAGCTGAAATTAACTTGAAGAGGTTGAAGAGGATGTTAGAAAAAACAGTGGACAATGAACAGCAAGCTGTCATTGACTGAACAGAGACAGATGAGTTTGGAGTCCTAGGATGATCTTTTTATTCCTAATAAATCTACAGTAGTTTATTGTTAAGTCTGAACAATTTTCTCTAATTAGTTACCATATTAAGTTGACAATATCTTTACCTAACATAGTCTTTACTTAGAAATAAATCATTTTATTTCTATACAAGTACCCTGAGACCTATTTTGTATAATTTCATAGTCTGAATGATATTGTAAAGACTAGCACACTTTTTATTTATTTCTGCCACATCCGTGTTAATTCCTAGTTCCTAGCAGCAGCAATACCTAAAGGTTGAGTTTTCTCAAATTCAGTTCAGTCACTCAGTCATGTCCGACTCTGAGCTAGGCCTCCCTGTCCATCACCAACTTCTGGAGCTTGCTCAAACTCATGGCTATTGAGTCAGTGATGCCATCCAACCATCTCATCCTCTGTCATCCCCTTCTCCTCCTGCCTTCAATCTTTCCCAACATCAGGGTCTTTTCCAATAAGTCAGTTCTTCACGCCAGGTGGCCAAAGTATTGGAGCTTCAGCTTCAGCATTAGTCCTTCCAATGAATATTCAAGATTGATTTCCTTTATGATTGACTGGTTGGATCTCCTTGCAATCCAAGGGACTCTCAAGAGTCTTCTCCAACATCACAGTTCAAAAGCATCAATTCTTCGGCACTCAGCTTCCTTTATGGTCCAACTTAAATAGGTTTTCTTAAATAGGACATCAAATAGCTAGCTGAGAACTACCTCAACCCATACAAGACAACAAATAACACCAATGGCTTCTCAAGGTTTGCTTTTAAATAATATAATTAATTTTGACATCCCACAACCAGAGTGATGAAAAAAACTTATTGTAATTGTCATGATGATATAAAAATCCAGATGATATATATATCTTGGTGTTTATTACAACCTCTTGAAGCTCCTTCCTGTCCAATCTGCTTTACAACCAACTTCTACCCTCCTGCATCCTAGGGCTGCCTCCTCCTCTCCACCTGCTCACCCTCACTTTGAATCCCCACCCCAATCAGTCCTGGGGTCACTTCTCATCCTAAATGTAGAGCTGCTGGGTCAGCCTTCCTGGCTCCTCCTTAGTCATAGGCAAGAGTGAGAAATGACTTTTGAGTTTCCCACCAAAGATAAGCCAGATGGCTACCCTCTATTGCCTTGGACAGCTGAAACAGAGTGCATCATTGCTTACTGCTGTCTTTTAAATGCCTTCTTATTACCTTCCACGTCAACTGGAAGACCCAGCTAAGAATCCATACATCAGTGCCCATTCAGTCTGGCATCCTTAGGACAGGAATCTCTCCTACTAAGCCCTGCTCTGGTTCTGACCCCTGGAGTAATAATTAACCCCTTGGCTGCAAACCTTAGAAAGTAACTATGAACTCTCCTGACCTGTGGATTCTGAAGCACGTTTCCCCACATCCTGCACTGAGCATTCTCTAGGAGGAAATGAGACTTCACCTCCACCTACCAGCTGTCTGGAACTCAATGACGGCTGGCACCGAGCGTCGGGGAGGGGCTGTAGAAATGTTCACGGTGTAGTTGGTGCCCTGGTACAGGTCTAGGCACACTTCTGGGGTCCTGCTCTCTGTGGTCAAATTAACTGTCTCCTCATGACCTGATTCCAGGGGGTCCAACCGTTGTCCTTTAATGTATATCTTTGTGAGGGGAAAAGACAAGAGAACCCACGTGACTCCACTGAAAACAACCAAGAGAGGTTTTGTAGTGCTGGAACCTACTCTCTACCTACTCCCTTTTACGCTGCACTGCCCACCCTGGGGGAGACAAATCCGGCAGCCCTCTGCTATCAGGTATCTGATGATGAAATCTGATCAGCCCGGTAATCCAGAAACCCTGAGAAGTGACGTGAAATGGAGAGTTTCTCTAAGGAGTGCTATCCTGCACTCAAATGACCAGCGATCAGTGGAGGCAGTCACAACCTGAGACCCGCTCCCTGCATCCTGTCACCCAGGCAGCAGATGCTTCTAGGCTTGCTCTGGGGGAGTAACACACAAGAGCTTGGAAACAAGCAATCATGATGATGCCAAATATAAATACACCCCCCACACATACACCCTGGAGGATGACAAACACATTAAACACCAAATGTAAAATAAAATAATCCAGATATCTTAAAAACTCTACTCACTTTAAAAAGGACTATGGCATTGGAGAGCTATTTGATTGAGAAGCACTTCCGGAAGCAAGTTCCTCTGACTCTTATTCCCATGGTAACCATCTCTGCCCTGGCAGAAAAAAAGGAGCTCACTTCACTTACCACATATTCGATCTTGGAGTTCATTCTTCCTGGGTTTATTTGCCACCTCACACAGGTGTTATTAAACACCGACACCTCATTAATTTCTATAATTATTTCTAAAAGAGAAAAAGAAAGAATCCGCTCAACAAAATGCATCAAAGGACTTTGGAAAAATCCTAATGGCCAGCCCATCAGAGGGCATGACTTTGTTTACTTGCCCAGCTGGTCTCTCTGCTGGTCACCATTCACACTAGGATTCAGAAACCGAATCAGCAATTCAAGCTATCCCAGGCCAATCACCCAATTTAACTTTATCATGAGTGAGCTCTGCCCATGACCTGATGTGGAGGAAAAGGCAAGATTCCTCTTAAGTATGCATAAGAACTCCAGCCTGTGATTGGTCTGACAGGCCACTGGATGCCACTGGCATTCCATTCCCCAGGGGGAAGGAAAGGGACCCAGAGTCGAGCCCTGAAACTTCCCTGCAGCTGCGCAGGTTAGACCAGCTTCCGGTTCCCTCATCCCACCGACTGATGGAGCGTTTTGATCACCAGGTCACTGCTGTTCCCAAGAGGGAAATGACCCACATCACCACCCAGGACTACTCCTCAGGAGCAGCCCATTGCAGGTAAACTAAATAAATTCTCCACAAGGTCCCTGGGTATTTCTGGGGCTCCTTTAACTGAAACCATTTAAATCTGATTTATCAGGAAGCCACTAATTTCTTTAAGTTGCTCTGTTTCTTTTAAATATTCTGCATGTGGTGGCGGTGAGGGGGGGACCAATTGAGAGGGTAGCACTGAAACATACACATTACATATGTAAAATAGATCGCTAATGGGAAGTTGCTCTATGACACAGGAGCTCAACGCAGTACTCTGACAACCAAAAGGGCTGGGATGGGGTGGGCGGTGGGGGGTGGGAGGGAGGCTCAAGAATGAGGGGACGTATGTATACTTATGGCTGATTCACACTGTTATATGGCAGAAGCCAAGACAATATTGTAAAGCAATTATTCTCCAATTAAAAATTTTCAAATAAATAAATATTCTGTATATATTTCATGTAATAAATTTAGCAATGTGGGAAACCATATTATGGCCTTGGTTCCTGAGATAACAGTTTCCGATGAACCTAGTAAACGACTTAGGAAGTTGTTCAGATGAGAATGGGGAAAGGACTTAGCTTTTTATCTATTTAACAAATTTCCTGCAGATAAGTAAAACTATTTTTACTTGCAGCTGACATGCTCTTGTCTAAAAAAAATCCTAAGGAATTCACACACACACATACACACACACACACAATTAAAGCTAAGAAATAAGTTCAACCAGGTAGCAGGATACAAGGTCAATGCACAAAAAGCAATTGCATTCCTGTCCACTATCAAGGAACAAGCCAAACATGAAATTTTAAAAAAAACTCACGACAGCATCAAAAGGAATAAAATTCCCTGCAGGTGAAAGTGAAAGTTGCTCAGTCGTGTCTGACCCCATGGACTATATAGTCCGCGAGATTTTCCAGGCCAGGACACTGGAGTGGGTAGCCTTTCCCTTCTCCAGGGGATCTTCCCAACCCAGGGACCAAACCCAGGTCTCCCACATTGCAGGCAGATTCTTTATTAGCTGAGCCACCAAGGAAGCCCAAGAATACTGGAGTGGGTAGCCTATCCCTTCTCCAGAGGATCTTCCCAACTCAGAAGCTGAACCGGGGTCTCCTACATTGCAAGCGGATTCTTCACCAAGTGAGCTATCAGGGAAGCCCTATTCCCTGCAGGTAGAAATTACCAAACTATCACCTCTAGAGGACAGAATCAACATCTCACCAAACGGGAATATTCCTCAGCCCACACCAAGCTTCCACACTGAAGCAGACGTCCATTATGGATCTTTTAGACCCTCTCAGCTCACATGTCCCTTGCTGCTGCCCTGTCTGGGCTTTGACAACATAACCGTGTCTTGTCTCCCAGGCTGGGGTTTCCCTGCTGCATGTGCATCCTGGAAGTGGGGGGAATGAACACTTTCTGAAAGACAAGAAGGACTGGAAAAATCTGCCCCTTACTTTTCTTCCCCTTGTAGAGCAGACCTACAAGACCTCTCAGGGCGCCGCTGCACTGATGGAGCGATTGCGTGCACTTCGTAAGGACCAGGCAACAAGGAATTCTCATGCTGGCTCGGCTTCCTTCCCTGCTCTGCCCACCTCAGCCTTCACTCCTGCTTCGTGGGGTGTGTGTGTGTGTGTGTGTGTGTGTGTGTGTTAGTTGTTCAGTCATGTCCAACTCTTTGAGACCTCATGGACTGTAGTCTGTCCAGGCTCCTCTGTCCGTGGGATTTCCCAGGCAAGAATACTGGAATGGGATGCCACTGCCTTCTCCAGGGGATCTTTCCGACCCAGGGATCAAACCCACGTCTCCTGCATTAGCAGGCAGATTCTTTACCCCTGAGCCACCTGGGAAGCCCCATTTCTTCATACTCAGAACCAATGCTACCTTTAGATAGACCCTAATCTACTGACCTCCTTGCCCATGGAAGATTTTATATCTTTACTAAATCACCCAATCAGCAGTACTGCCGAGCTTTGATGTCACACATGACCTGGTCATGGGTAAGCCCAGTCAGCTGACTGTAAGTGGGAATAAATGGAGGCAGGGAGAGGAAAAGAGGCAAATTTCTGGAGAGACCCCAGAGGATCAACTGTGCCCATCTATTGCACTCCTGGGTCACTACATCATTGCTTCTCCCTGGAGCACAGATAATTTGAAATCAAAGAAATACTCCAGGTGTGGACATGGGTATTCTGATGAATGCAAAGATCCAATCCATTCACCTCCTTAGGTAGCATAATGATGACACTGGCAACAGACTTTTATCAGCTTGAAAAAGTCCCAAATATTCCCAGTCCCTTCCCTCTCCAGCCCTTCAAAGCACTAGAGTTCTAGACTCCTCTGTTCACTCCCACAGCCCCCTGACACTTATCCCCTGGTCCAGAAGGAAAAGGAAACACCCCAGTCCTCACCTTGTTGCTGAGTTGCCATTAAAGCATATTTCCTTCCCACTCAGGACCCTTTGCCACCCAAGCAGTGATTAGAAAGGAGACATGAAAGTTTCCTTTCTTGTTCTTCCTTTTTGTTCATTCACTATGACAACCGCAAATGACATCTCACAAATGCCATCTGCCTCCAGCCTGTGCCCTGCTCTCTGCACAGATGGGACCCAGATTTTACTGTAGGGAGGTCAGCTATTTCATTCCAAGGAGCAGTTGAACAAAATTCAGTTGCCCTTCCCTCCAGGTGTCTACACACCAGCTGGAAAGACTTCTTTGTCAATGTATCAGATATTAAACATCTCCGTTCATGCTGCCCTTTTAAAGGAGATGACTCGAGAGGCTACACCTTCATTCTAATAGTACTGAAAACACTTTTGGACGTTCTCTTTGGAACTGAGTCCGGGGCACTTTATTCACCATTGACCCTTAACTGAACCATCACTGAACACCAAACATCTCCCCTGCCAGGCACTGGGCTGTGATGATCAGAAGGTAAGTCTTTCCCTCAGGAACACTGTATCTAATGGAAGAAGTTAACACACAAGCAGATAAATTATGGTTCCATCAATATCAGAACAAAGTTACACACAAGTACCACAGGGTATAGAGAAAGAATCCACTGACTCTCACCAGGAGACCTGGGGAAGCCGGCTTCATGGAGGCCATGCAACCCTTCACGGCTACAGGGCTTACAAGTGGGGAAGACATCTAAGCAGGTCCAAAGTCCTAGGTGTAAAGGGTATGGACAGTTTCAGAGTGGTGATGGGTAACATGCTGGAGAGGAAGAAGAGGGGCAGCAAGGTTTCAGAGAGAGAACAGGAGCAGACTTTGAAGACCTGGGCACCAGACTAAACGCAGACTTCCTCCTACCAGCCATGGAGAGCTAAAAGCAGGAAGATGATGGGGACTCTTTGTTTTTTAACAAAGATACCTCTGGAGGAGGAATTCCCTGGTGGTCCAGTGGCTAAGACTCTGAGCTTCCGATGCAGGGGCACAAGCTCGATCCCTGGTTGGGAAACTGAGATCCCATGCTGCGTGGTGTGGCAAAACAAAAAATTCTTTTTAATTAAAAGAAAAAAAAAAATTCTGGTGTGTTTTGAAGGTAACACTGGAGGTCACAAGGAAAGAATTTGACCTCCTTTACTCCGTGATTCCAATACATCAAACACTGATATATAGATCTTTATAGACTTGATCACATCTTCACAGTAGTCATGGGAAGCAATCATAAAGTCAGTTATAGGTGAACATTTATTGAGTTGTTACTATGGACCGGATAGTGTAGATAGTACTTAAAATGCATCATTCATCTAATCGTCAAAAATAACCCTGTGAGTTTGACATTATCGTGTCCATTTTACAGACCTGAAGCTTACAGAAGTAACGCAGCTAGTAAGTAGCCAAGTCAGAATTCAGAACTAGACCCGCCCGACTTCAAAACCCAGAACCTTTGCACTGAAGCAGTTACTCAGCAAAAAGGTGAACATATGGAATCAGGGCACTGCCTTGAAAACCATAACAACAGTTTCTCCTGAAGGAGAAGCAATAGGAGATGAGTGATAAGGCGTCTAGGCTGACTGCCAGTCTCTGAGCCTGAGGGTCTGAATGGATTGCCTTCTACTGTTCTCATAAGAAATATGGGAGGGAGTAGAATGCATTTGTGAGAAAGAAACTAATGAATTGTGCCTAGAACATGCTAAGTCTGAGTTAATCTGGCTAAGTGAAAAAAACATTCTTGAAGGTCATCAGTGTGTGGATGGCAATTGAAGCTCTGGGTGCAGGTGACAGACCCACGTACAACGTGGAGAGTGGGCCGCACGGCAGGGGACTAAGACACATGGACACTCAAGGGGAAATCAGAGGAGAGGGCGACACGGAAGGAGGTCGGTGGCTGGCGAGGACAGTGCGATGCCTTGGGAGTCAAGGACCGAGAAGATGTGAAGTCATGTCTGTTTCCTCAAAAGTTATCTCCCTTCCTTCCCACCGAGCCCCCCAACCTTCTCACCCCCACTTGAGAAGGGCCTGGAGCAGAGGCACCCGGGGCTTGATCTCTCACCCTTGTCTCATATGGTTCTTTCTCTCCCAAAGGAGAGCGCAAGGTTCCATGATCAGACTTGAGGTCTGACTGGATAGAGGCAGGCAGAGCAGATCTCTGGCTTGTCCAGTTGTAGGATGTTTAGGCCTCCCTGGCTTTAAACAAAGGAGGCCCCCCATAGCATCCAAATGAACTCTACATTGAACTTTGAGAACCAACGCCTTCACAGGTGATAAAGTACCTTTGCTTTGCTTTAGATTATGCATGTGGTCCATGGTTGTGTGTGTGTGTATAAATGTACATATATATAAAGACATGTATTTTAGCATTCTATTAGTATCTAGTATTTCTCTGTGGTACTCATCACATTCGTAACAACATAACTTTGTAATTAGTTGTTTAACATCTAAGTCTATCTCTCCTGAGGGTTTGGACCATGAACAGGGCTGAACGCCAAAGAATTGATGCTTTGGAACTGTGGTGTTGGAGAAGACTCTTGAGAGTTCTTTGGACTGCAAGGAGATCAAACCAGTCAATCCTAAGGGAAATCAATCCTGAATATTCATTGGAAGGACTGATGCTCAAGCTGAAGCTCTAAAACTCTGGCCACCTGATGCGAAGAACTGACTCACTGGAAAAGACCCTGATGCTGGGAAAGATTGAAGGCAGGAGAAGGGGACGACAGAGAACGAGATGATTGGATGGCATCACGAACTCAATGGACATGAATTTGAGCAAGCTCCGGGAGATGATGAAGGACAGGGAAGCCTGGCATGCTGCAATCCATGGGGTCGCAAAGAGATGGAAACAACTGAGCAACTGAACAACGACAACAAATCTCTCCTGAACATGAGCTCTATAACAGCATAGACAAACAAGGTCCATCTCTCTATCCCCAGAAACTAACACAGTTGGTTGGACACAGATATTTTTTAAATATTTATCATTTGGTTGATTGATTAAGTAGATGGATGAATACATGGATAGATGGTGGGCAATGCTAGGTGTTATGGAAAGGTTAAGAGGAACAAGGATTGATGCTAGAAGATGAATTTGATTCGGTGATCATTAAGAAACCTTGGTGAGAGAACCATGGTGTACTGGGGTGTTGGACGCCTGACTCTCCTGCAGGAGAGACTGAGACAAGAGCAGGGTGGGAGGGAACAGAGTCAGTGAGCACACCCTGCTCTCTCAGAAGCCCCACTGTGGGCAGGGCCTGGTCTAATGTACGCTTTTGGTTTCCAATTTTATATCCATGTTCTTTATTTTTGTCAAAGACCCTACCAAATAAATTCAGGAGACCCTAGCAGATGGTCAAGCTGGAAGTCATTTCTAGGTGAAAACAGAACCTGATTTCAAAAGTAACAGGACCAATCTTCCAATGTGATGTGTAAACTACCTTCAAAGGCAACCCCAGTTGGATTACAAAACAGAAACATTTTGATAATAGCATCACTGAAACGAGAGTATGGCTCCCCAAGGTGACAATGTTAAACAAATCGTGTTTGGTTATAAGAGTTCTGCTGTTTCCTTTTGGTTTTTAGTCTTTGCGTGCTAAGTCACTTCAGTCATGTCTGACTTTGCAACCCTATGGACTGTAGCACGCCAGGCTGCTGTATCCATGGGATTCTCCAGGCAAGAATACTGGAATGGGTTGCCATTTCCTCCTCAAGGGAATCTTCCTGACGTGGGATGGAACCCACGTCTCTGTATCTCCTGCACTGGCAGGCCACTTCTTTACCACTAGTGCCACCTGGGAAGCCCTTTAAGTCTTTAGGGTTTTGCATAAAATAGGCAGAAGCAGCATGACTTAGAGTAGTGCTTTTCTAGAATGCTTTATACACTTTAGGATGATTTTTGCTGGCACCTGAATACATTTTTATAGGCTCGCCTGGTATTGACTTTTGAAAAAAAACGAGGTATTAACATCAAATTCAGACTATCACATATATTACAAAGTGTCTTGGTCAATAAATTTAAACTACAAATTTAAGTTTTAAATCTAAGTTGTTTAAAGAAATATTAAATAACCAATACTTTTCCTCTGATAAACTCTGTCAGGGTAATCTACAAATAGTTCAACCTTAGGAAACTGGTAGGAGACAGATCTCCGGCTTAAAGACCTAAATTCAAATCCTGTCTCTGCCATTTACTAGTCACTGAATGACCCTGTGAAAGTTGTTTCACTTTTATGAGTCTCAGATTACTCATTTATGAAATGAAAATATCAATACTTATTTCACCAGGTTTTTCTGAGGACACAATGAAATCAAGCATCAAGGCTCCTGGCAGAACCGTGGGTGTCTAAGCTGGTGTGTGATCAATGGCAGCTATAATGCTTGATGGTCTAAACATTACATACGTAAACAAATTCCAGGCATGTGGCTATTTGCATGTGTGCCCATTTATTCCGGCTGACCTTTCTCTTCTATCTGAAATATGTTTGAGCTGCAAGTGAGCACTCACTGGGCTGAAGAGCAGCATCAACAATAGCAAAAAAAAAGAAAGAAAGAAAAATAGAAGGAGCAGAAGCTAACAGGAGGCCTGGAGGCATTTGGACTCTGGTGCCTGAGTCAGATGAGGGACTCAGAGAGGCTCCCAGCAGTCAAACAGTCTGTGTTTCAATAGAGATGCTGCTCTTCTAAGAGCAGTGAGTGAGCATCAACTTCATAATTATTAACTCAGATTCTAAACATAAAAAGCCAAATGACCTGTGCAGAATGAAAGCCAGGGACAGTCTTATCAAGAATGAATCAGTCTCTTTGATCTTGATGTAAGCCGACTCACTGAACATCAAGCTTCCACCTGGGGTTTTTCCAGACACCAACATAATTGCCTAATTCTCGGCTGTCTGGAGTTTCCAGTCTAAACTGGCCTTAAAAAAAAGAGTCCCACCACCTTGCCAGAGGTCATACTCCATTCAAAATGTATACAGTTCTAACTGAATCACTTTGCTATACAGCAGAAATCAACACAACGTTGTAAATCAACTATACTTCAATAAATTTTTTAAATATATGTGTTTCTAAGCTACTAATCCAAATAAATAGGGACTTCAAAACTATTTTTAACTAAGAACAACCCAAGTAAAATGAAGAGAAATTATTCCACCCAATTTGGAATTAAACATTCAAGTATAAAAAGAGGGGTAAACAGAATGGAAACAGAGGACCAGGGTGGAGGGTATTCATAGGTTAGGCAGAAAAGTAGAAAAAAATTGGAAAAAAGTGAACATTGAGGAAGGTAAATACAAAATGCACAGAAAGAGGTAAGGCAGAAGGGGCGGTAGGAAGAAACGGGTGAAAAATAGGAAAAAGAAGGAAGGAGAGGCAGCTGAGCAAGAGCCGTGGTAATCAGCATCTCTCCCTCCAGTTCCAGAACCGTCTCCTACCTACCCACCATGTGCACTGTGCCATGAATTAATCAGCATGTAAATCGCCCCCTTTATCTGCGGAAATTGAATTTAGCTGCCAATCTTGATTGAGGGCATAGAGGCCTCCTCAGAGAAAGATCACAGCTCTCGGGGAGAATGCCTTTTCTCTTCTTAAATCAAAGCTTGCATAAGCCCATGGAAACAGCTGCAGCTGGAGCCACAGACATTGTGAAAGGTGGCAGGCTGAGGTCGGTAATTATAATTAGCAGTTACATAACATGTTTGTTCTTCAAAGTGCTCTACAAGCATCAGCTAATTAATAGCTTACTATGCCCCATGCAGATCCACTGGTTTTTCAGGGAGTGACTAATCCTAGTGCTCCCACTGAAGTCTGAATGGTGGGGGCACAAGCAGCTTGAGCCATGAAGAAAATGGCTAAGGGTCCTGAAGCTATGCCTGGCTCTCAGACCCAGTGACTCCGCAGGTAACTCTGGCCCAAGACCACCTCCCCAGATGTTGAATTCAGCAACCCACGAGGCAGCTGCCTCATTTCCTTCAAATAACTTAGAGATGCTGTTGGAGAGGCAGTCATTGTTTGGGAAGACTATCAGTCTGGTTTGAAATGGCATTATCTCTTCTCAGTGTCTCCAATGATGAAGATGGGGATTCTGGAGTCCTTGGTGTTACTTACAGGTCTGCCCTTGCTTCTTTGTGCAAGTTGGACAAGTCAATGGGACCTAAGAGAAGGCTGATTTAGATCTCTGGGTCCTCATCCAAGTCTACCCCTCCTTATTGCTATGACTGCAGTCTCTAGCCTACCTCCTGCTGCAGTGGTGGCAGAGATAACTAAACGTGGAAAACGCATGGCACAGACATGGTCTCAGCAACGGGACTGAGTTCTTCATCTTCTCCAAGGTTCTTTACCCAAGGATTTCAATATTAAATGTATATTTTTTTTATGTGCATTTCTTTGGAGAAAAATCTATTTACTCCATTGCCCTGTAAATTCCAAAAAGATAGTGTCCAGCAAAGTACCCCACACACAATGTATGCTAAATAAATATCTATTGAAAGAATTGATAGATTTCTTCAAATCCCAGTCCCACATATGGTCATAAACTCTTCCTCTATGGACATATAATAACCTGCAGTCCACGTGTTATATTTGTTCATCCTAGACTTTCCTTTAGAAAACTTAGATTGACAAGACCCAAGCAGACATTACTTTGCCAACAAAGGTCTGTCTAGTCAAGGCTATGGTTGTTCCAGTAGTCATATATGGATGTGAGAGTTGGACTATGAAGGAAACTGAGTGCTGAAGAACTGATGCTTTTGAACTGTGGTGTTGAAAAACTCTTTAGAGTCCCTTGGACTGCAAGGAGATCCAACCAGTCCATCCTAAAGGAAATCAGTCCTGAATGTTCATTGGAAGGAGTGATGTTGAAGCTGAAACTCCAATACTTTGGCCACCTGATGCGAAGAGCTGACTCATTGAAAAGACCCTGATGCTGGGAAAGAGTGAAAGCAGGAGGAGAAGGGGACGACAGAGGATAAGATGGTTGGGTGGCATCACCGACTCAATGGACATGAGTTTGGGTAAACTTTGGGAGTTGGTGATGGACAGGGAGACCTGGTGTGCTGCGGTCCATGGGGTCGCAAAGAGTCAGACACGACTGAGCAACTGAACTGAACTGAACTGAAGACACTCTGCCATAATTCCACTGCAAGTCAAGCCAGAGACCCAAACCAAAGCTACCTTGGGATTTCACTCTTCAGAAATCTGTCTTCAGAGCCAAGCAAGTCAACATCTAGAAACAAATTACCAGTCATTCAAGACTGAAGTGAAGTGAAGTCGCTCAGTCGTGTCCGACTCTTTGCGACCCCATGGACTGTAGCCCATCAGGCTCCTCCATCCATGAAATTTTCTAGGCAAGAGTACTGGAGTGGGTTGCCATTTCCTTCTCCAGGGGATCTTCCCAACCCAGGGATCGAACCTAGGTCTCCCATATTGCGGGCAGACGCTTTACCGTCTGAGCCACCAAGGAATCCCCATTCAAAATTCTTAGACTTGTGATAGTTGGCCCAGGGTGTGACAACTTGTTGTCACCATTCAAGACTAGGTGACAATAATCTGTCACACCCTGGGCCAACTATCACAAGCCTAAGAATCACTGCCTTTCCGCACCCTGTTTATTGAAGGCCAAGGTGAAATAAAACATGTGGAAGTCTACACTTCTGACTCATGAGAGGATCTGCTTTAAGTCAGGCTAATAATTTCAGTAAAAGACCTAATATGTGCACAGTGGTTTAAATTTTGAAATGTTCCCTGTAGATTATCTCATTTGATTCTCTCTCGACAACTATTTGAAGTAGGAAAAACAGGCTATATTTCCCCCCTCTTACAGACTAGGAAACTGAGGCTCTAAGAGAATAATGCCTTACTTGATGACACACAGCTAACACAGGGGACTGCTGGAACTTGAACTGAAGTCTCAAAACTCCTTTTCACAGGTAATCCCATTTGAGGGAATATATCCAAAAGAATCGTGGGCTTCCCAGGTGGCGCTAATGGTAAAGAACCCGCCTCCCAAAGCAAGAGACAAAAGAGACGCAGGTTTGATCCCTGGGTTGGGAAGATCCCCTGGAGGAGGGCATGGCAACCCACTTCAATATTCTTACCTGGAGAATCCCATGGACATAGCAGCTGTTGAGCTACAGTCCTTGGGGTCGTAAAGAGTCAGACACAACTGAAGCGACTTAGCACAGTAGGCACAACCAAAAGAATTCAAATCAAGGTCTCAAAGAGATATTTGTAAGCCCCTGCTCAGAGAGGCATTAGTCACAATAATTAAAAGGTAGAAGCAGCACAACTGTCCATCAACAGATGAATGGATAAGCATAATGCGTAAAAAAACACAGCAGAATATTATCATTCAGCCAGAAAAAAAAAGGAAATACCACCATTGGCAACAACATGGATAAACCCGGAGTACCATGGAAGGATAAATACCAATGGTTTCGCTTATGTGAGGTCAATTAGCCAAACTCATACAGACAGAAAGCAGAATGGTGGTACCAGAAGCTGTGGGGAGTGGGAAAATAGGGAGTTACTCTTTAATAGTTTTTCAAGATGAAAAAGTTCTGAAGACTGGTTGCACAATGTGAAAATAGTTAACACCAAAAAAGCGTTAAAATGGTAGATATTATGTTGTGCATGTTTTACCACAATTAAAAATAAACACTAAAAACCTCGCTATACATGACACCACCTTTTCTCTGAAAAGCTGTCAACATGTGCTTAATTAGGACTTTCAAGTAAGCCCCCTGTGAAAATGGTTCATAGAGAAAAGTCTCTCAGCCAACCAAGCAGAAGAGATAGGAGTCACTGTGATTTAAGGTGAGTTGCAAAAGACAGATGCATAATGCTTTCTATCCAAATTATTTTCCCAATCCACCCTTTAAATCTTCAGGGTTTGGCTGACAAACCTAAAGCCAAGTGCCCACTGGAGTAAATGGCATGGCTGGGTACAGTACACAGAGCAAGCAATCAAAGGCTCTAGGTCCACAACCTGCTAGCTCTTTACCTCTAGGAGACAGGAGCCCTACAGAATGGGGTTATACCTGAGCAGGACGAAGCACTTGCTCTCCAGGTGCCCTTCTCTGTGCAAACGGAAGTGATCTTTCCTCCAGGGCTCTCAAAGCCCTCCAGACAGACATACTGAGCCACACTGCCCAGTCTGGAGCTGTGACTCCCCTCGAGGATCGCGTGCTGCACTTCTGGGGGGCGGCCACAGTCGATCTCTGAAATAAGAAGTAGGACGGCATTTGTTACGACCCATGATTTCCATCCCATAACTCACCTTTTAGAAATAAACATTCAGCAACGATAGAGTCCATCCATATGGGATACGGAAAGACATTAACCCCACCAAATAATTCAATTGCAGATACTTAAAATAAGACTGTTCAGAAGTAAAGAAAATAGAGTTCTCTGAGCTTAATGAAATTTACAAACATGTATATATAAAAAACATTCTAATTATGAGATTATTTATACTATAGAGAACTCCTTGGCCAATGAAAGAATCCATCTCAGGGTTCTTTTAAATACTAAGATTTTTCTGCTGTCTTTTACTGTGTATCTTCAGGTCATTAACTCCTGAGTAGATAATAATATAACTGTAGTTTTTTTTGCCAACTGAAGAGTAAACAAAATACATACAAAATCTCTGAACTTTTTAAAGGAAATTAACGGGGAATGTTAATTAACATTCAATGTAGATGCACCTTTCAAAGGGAAAAAGTCAGCAACATAGAGGGAAACAATCCTGGATTTATAAAATGAATATGAAATTTCTTCTCTGAAACTCTGACTACTAGAAGACATTGGAAAACTTACACAGAACAATCTGAAGGACAAGGATTATGACATTGCCATTTTAGACCCAGCCAAACTCTACCTCATAGAAGAATAAAAGAGTCACTTTCAGGTATTTTACAATTCTTAAAAAATCTATGTGTGTACCTTTTCTGGGAAAAAAATTCAAAAATAACTTCAACCCAATAACAAAAGTGAATCAGAATAAATACCGAAAGAAAACAGAAAGATGGGCCTTTAGAAGAAGCACAAGAATGAAACAAGCAGGATGTACAGATAGGTCTCCATAATCATTTAGGGGTGACGTAGAGCTCGATAGACCGAACAGTAAAGAGTCAGTCTCTGGTCAGTGCAGACACAAATTCTGAGCAGTTATGCAACCAGAATGAGGTGGTCATTAAATAAAGCCTCCAACCCTGACCACCTCTCAATTCCCATGTTTGCCCACAGAGATTTGTTCCCTTCTCATACATGTTGGCCCGACACAAGACCTCTTGGCCCTCAGCATATCTTCCCAACATCAGATCTTTCAGCCTGTATACTGGCCCCAAACATTCCAAGATGTGAGTATATTTGTGCATACGTGAGCAACCAACTGAACAGATGGTTACGGTTTCCTAAGACTGCCCAGCCACTGTTGACATCTAAAACAGCCAGTTCAAGACAGGGTTCAGTTACAGCAGGAAATTAGAGGGATCATCAGTGAATAAACTGAGGGTATAGATTTATGTAGGTCTATGGGCTTCCCTCGGAGAAGGCAGTGGCAAACCCACTCCAGTATTCTTGCCTGGAGAATCCCAGGGACTGGAGCCTGGTGGGCTGGCGTCTGTGGGGTCGCACAGAGTCGGACGCGACCAAAGCGACTTAGCAGCAGCAGCATCATGGGCTTCCCTGGTGGCTCAAACGGTAAAGAATCTGCCCGCAATGCGGGAGACTCAGGTTCAATCCCTGGGTCAGGAAGATACCCTGGAGAAGGAATTGGCAACCCGCTCCACTACTCTTGCCCGGAGAATTTCATAGACAGAGGAGCCTAGCAGGCTGCAGTTCATGAGACTGCAAAGAGTCAGACATGATTGAGTGACTAACTTTCACTTTCTTTCATCGACCTTGAAGCTGGAATTCTAAACTGCACACTGGAGAGGTTTGGGGGGGAATCTGATAACCAGACCTCTGGATTAGGGGAGAGGCATAGATACTAAGGACTTTCCAGGGGGCACAGTGATAAAGAATCTGCTTGCCAATGCAGGAGAAGCAGGAGACATGGGTTCGATCCCTGGGTCAGGAAGATCCCCAGAGGAGGCCATGGCAACCCACTCCAGTGCTCCTGACTGGAAAATCTCATGGACAGGACTTAGCAACTGAGCATAGCATATATATACTAAAGGTATAAACGTATAGAAAAAAATTGACTTTCATCTTGGATATGACCAAGAATAATGGAAGGCATGGTGGCTTTAGTTGAGACTACGAGATTCTTTTTTAACTGATATTAATAGATAAGAATTCAATAGCTTGGTCTCTAGGGACTCAGGTAGATGCCCAGGAACAGGCAATTTGGACCCAACTCTGTGACTTCCCGTCTCAGAGCTATTCAAGTTGGACAGTCCCTTGGCAAGAGATATTTAGAGAGGAATTAACACATGGTTCTAAACAACAGCCATACAGTCTGAATCACCTAGGGAGCTTTTGAAAAAAATCACACAACGGAGTGTCTCTCTCTCTTTCACACACACACACACACCCCACCATCACCCAGAGCCAACTCTTCTGAATAAGTAGTAGTTTGTTGGGTTCTTGGTATCCACATTTTTACAAAGCTGCAAATCTGATCTGTATGCACACTCACAGGTGAGAACCTAAATTAAACAGTGGTATGAACGGCTACCCCTTGACGTCACACGCATCCCAAATGGGCCTCAAGTATCTAACATTACTACTTCACAGTAACCCTCTATAGCAGAGATTATTTTCCCCATTTTACAGGTAAAGTGACTTAACATGGTTAAATAAAACATCCAAAGTCACATAGGTAATCGTGTGACAGTAAGAAGCCGAATCCACATCTATCAGATTCCTACAACCACCGCTTCTCGAGAGCAGCTCCATCTTTGAAAACCTACAGTATATGCCCCATTCTATCACCTTTCACCTTGCTCACTTTCTCTCTACTCAAATTACATGCTTCCTCCCTCAAATCTAGCAAAATCCTTCCCAATGAAGAAACTGCTCCATGACTAATAAAGGGATCCCTTCTTCCTCTGAGCTTTCATAGCCTGTGTTCATTCATTCCCTTAGTCATTTATTTATTGAGCACCTAGTATATGTGAGACAGTATGCTATACACTACAGCAGTGAACAAAATGGATAAGATCACTCCCCTCAGAGAACTTAGGGAGGGAATAATTAGACAAAAAAATAATAATAATAATAATAAACCAACAAGGTAATTGCAGATTGTGGTAAAAGTTAAGTAGGAGGAAAGATAATGTGATAGGATGGGAAAGACTTTTTACATAGCATGGTCAGGAATGATTTGAGCTCTCTAAGGAGGTAGCACCTGAATTAGGACCTGAAGGATGAGAAAGAGCCTGTCATGTTCAGGACCAGAGGAAGAACATTTTAATCAAGTGAAATAGCCAACACAAAGACCCTGAGGTGAGAGAGTTCTTGATGTGTTCCAGAAAGGGAAATGCAGCCTGTTGGCTGGAACACAGTCAGCAAGGAGAAGGGGCATGAGATGACAGTGCAGAGAAGAGCAGAGATGATCACAGAGGGCCCTACGGAAGGGCCTTGCAAGCCTTAGGAAAGAGTTCGGAGCTTATGAAAAAGCAGCTGAGCGCGATGCAAGGGTTTTGAGCAAGGGAATGAGACAATCTGACTTAGACTTCTAAAAGACCATTTTGACTGTTGGGTAGAGAACAGATGGGAGAACAGGAATAAAAGGAGAGGTGGGGCAGGGTCTATGACCCAGCAATCCCACTGCTGGGCATACACACCGAGGAAACCAGATCTGAAAGAGACACATACACCCCAATGTTCATCGCAGCACTGTTTATAATAGCCAGGACATGGAAGCAACCTAGAGGCCCATCAGCAGACGAATGGATAAGAAAGCTGTGCTACATATACACCATGGAATATTACTCAGCCATTAAAAAGAATTCATTTGAATCAGTTATAATGAGATGGATGAAACTGGAGCCCATTATACAGAGTGAAGTAAGCCAGAAAGATAAAGACCAATACCGTATACTAATGCATATATATGGAATTTAAAAAGATGGTAACGATAACCCTATATGCAGGACAGAAAAAGAGACACAGATGTATAGAACAGACTTTTGGACTCTGTGGGAGAAGGCGAGGGTGGGATGAGCTGAGAGAATAGCATTGAAACATGTATATTATCAAGTGTGAAACAGATTGCCAGCCCAGGTTGGATGCATGAGACAAGTGCTCAGGGCTGGTGCACTAGGAAGACCCAGAGGGATGGAGTGGGGAGGGAGGCGGGAGGGGGGATCAGGATGGGGAACACATGTAAATCCATGGCTGATTCATGTCAACGTATGGCAAAAACCACTACAATATTGTAAAGTAATTAGTCTCCAACTAATAAAAATAAATGAAAAAAATTAAAAAAAGAAAAAGTCCAACAGAGAGAGAATGAGGTCTTAGATGCACTTGAGAGGTGATGATGGAGATGGAGAAAACGGGATGGATTCCAGACATATACAGGAAGCAAAACAAGATTCTTGGTGACAGATTGGATGTGAGAGTGAGGAAAGAAGTAGAAAAAAGGATAATTATTTATCTGGATCTTCCTTGGTGGTCCAGTGATTCAGAATTCACCTGCCAATGCAGGGGACACCAGTTCAATCCCCCAGTCCAGGAACTAAGATCCCACATGTCAAGGGGCAACTAAGCCTGTGTACTACAATTACTAAGCCTGTGCTCGAGAGCCTGCATGTCTCAACTACTGAGTTCTCCAAGAGCAATTTCTGAAGCCCAAGGGCCCTAGAGCCTATGCTCCACAACAAGAGAAGCCACAGCAGTGAGAAGCCAGGGCACCACAGCTAGAGAGTAGCCCTTGCTTGCTGCAACTAGAGAAAGCCTATAGGCCGACAACAAAGACCCAGCACAGCCAAAAATATGCTAAATAAATAATTTTTTAAAAGAATAATTATTTATCCTGTTCATTTGACCTTTATTTCCTGCTTGAGGATTTAGTGGGGTTCTTTTAATGACTATGTCTTCCCAAATACATGAACAGTTCCTAAAGGACAGAAGCTTTAGCTTAACAATCTCTTGCATCCTCACAATGCCTACTTACATTTGTATGTTTTACATAGTAAATAATAAATAGTTGCTCATTGGTACCTTGCTACTACTTCATCATTGTTCAAGATGCAATAAATATTACTTTGGGGCTTCCTTTGTAGTCCAGTGGTTAAGAATCCACCTGTCAATGCAGGAGACATGGGTTCGATACCTGATCCGGGAACTAAGATTCCACATGCCTCGGGGCAACTAAGCCCATGTGCCAAAACTCCCGAAGCCCCCACACCCTAGAGTCCATGCTCCACAGCAAGAGAAGCCCACGCACTGCAGCTGAGAGCAGCCCCTGCTCTCCGCAACTAGAGAAAGCCCCAGCACTGAACAAAGGCTCAGCACAGCCAAAACTAAAAAAAGAAATCTTTTTCTAAATGTTACTTTGATATGACCAGAGCCCCTGAGGAAGGAAACACACATTAGTAAATTCTAAGGACCGCTAACAAGACGGGAGCACATCGCCTCTATATTTTTTTATCTAACAGAAGTAACTCACACCTACCAAACATCAAGTAGATGAAAGCTGAGAAAAAAGCCTACAAAAACCAATATCACTCTTGTAACAGTGAATTCTGGGAACGCTTTTTAAACCGCAATAATTTTAATCAAAAATTTTAACAATTTTAATTTTAAAACAATAGCAAGGAACCAAAACCCAACTAAACATAAGGTAGTCTCTTCCTTATACACAATCTTATTTATTTCTCATGGAAAACCCTACTACAAGGTAAATGTCTTATTCTCACGTAAGTTACAGATACAAAACTGGAGGTCCAAAGAGGTTAAGTCACATTCAAAAGTTACTTCACTATTAAAAGACAGAGCCAGGATTCAAATCACGGTTTTTGTGATCCTGAAGTCCAGGTTCATTTGATCCAGGTAGCCTCACATTGAAGGGGTTCATTCTAGGCGCTGATTTTGTAGGTTAACCAAAACCTCAGAAGAAAAGGTTGCATGAAAAAGCATTTAAATTAGTCCAGACTGGTTCTATGACAATTTCCTCTGCCCCCATCTTGTCTCCAAAAACTTAACCATAGCAAGAGAGTGGCTGGAAATGGATTTCCCCTGCCACTGTACTTGCCCTGAAGTTTTCTTGGTATTGATATTTAACCCTGGATCTGGCCCAGGTCTTAACTGGAACATAAGCCCATCATAGATATTTGCATCATGCTGAGATGGTGGCCACTTCTACTCAGGCCAAATGGGACCCAAGAAAGCCAGTGGCCCCAATTAAGTCATATTCAAAAATCAATCCAACAGAAGTTACAATTGATAATAAAACTAGCACTATTACAAGGAAAAAAACCATTTAAAAACAGTTAACATCCAAAGGAAAAAAAAGCTGTACAAATTTTGTGTTGCATATGCATAGGGGTGTTCATTAAAGCACACATATCTCTGGGTAATTATATTGAATCTGCATCAGGAATACAGTCATCTAATTATGAATGTGGCTGGGAATTTTTCCTTAGTATCCTATTATCCATGATTTTATTTAAATAATCAACTTCAAAATAGGTCTCCCTGGGGGAAAATGTGTTATGCTGGTTTCAAAGATCACATTAAGATTGTAACTCTGTTTCATATCTTGAAGGTAAAAATGCTTATCCACCCTGTTACCTTTAATATTCTACCCAAGAAAATGTTCCAGAAGGAAATTTGTTTGATGAAAGGTATAGGCAATTTATGGCATCTAATCAATAACTTACTGTATCAGCAATAACTGTTGTTTATTATACACATCAGCAAATAATGTGATTGATGATAGAAATAACAGTGTAATATAAGGCTGAATTTAAGACTGTTTTAGAGACCAATAAACACCAAGCTGAGAAGGAAAAAAAAAATGACCAATAATGTCCACAAATTGAGGCAGACATCTTGCCAAATGCTGAGGGAACCAATGATTGACCTATTCTACTTATTAATATTGACCCCCAAAAAAAGAAAAACCTTTTTTACTTTTTTCTTCCCAGAAAAATAAATCTTTCTTCTTCCCAGAAAAATAAACTACTAAATGAAAAACTCTAGCAAAAGGGCAGCTACATGGATGAAAATGAAAGAAAATCAAATTCAAGTCAATTTTCATGTTTACCCAACAATAATAAGACCCTTACTGTGCCTGAGTATTAAATCAGGGACTTGCCAGGTGGCTCTAGAGGTAAAGAACCTGCCTACCAATGCAGGAGACTAAGAGTCAGGGATTTGATCCCTGGGTGGGAAGATCCCCTGGAGGACAGCATGGCAACCCACTCCAGTATTCTTGCCTGGAGAGTCCGCGGACTCTAGCTTTGTGGGCTGCTGCTGCTGCTAAGTCACTTCAGTCGTGTTCGACTCTGTGCGACCCCGTCCCTGGGATTCTCCAGGCAAGAACACTGGAGTGGGTTGCCATTTCCTTCTCCAGTGCATAAAAGTGAAAAGTGAAAGTGAAGTCGCTCAGTCAAGTCCGACTCTTAGCAACCCCATGGACTGCAGCCTACCAGGCTCCTCTGTCCATGGGATTTTCCAGGCAAGAGTACTGGAGTGGGGTGCCATTGCCTTCTCCATTTGTGGGCTACAGTCAGTAGCAAAGACTCAGACATGACTGAGCAACTAAGCAAGCAGCATGCAGTATCAAATCAGAAGCTTTATAACACCTGGAAATTAGTGTAACATGATGGGTTGTAAAGGCCCAAACAGTCTAGGTAGGTGAATGCCAGAGTCTACACTACATTCATGCTCTAGATCAGATAATTCAGCAATTACACCTATACTCTTCATTTGTAAAAAACCTTCTCTTCCCCTCTTAACAGTAAGTTCTATGTGAGCTATGTCTATATCCTATATATTTAGAATATCCCCTATAGTCATGTGAGCTATTAATATTATTATGAGCATTAATTATGGTGAAGTTTAGTGGGTTCCAGCATCTTCCTGTTAATAGTTATCAGCAGTTAGCTCTCTTAGGAGGAGGTGAGCACACTCCACCGTCTTGAACCAGAACACTGCTGAAGTTTATATGTAAGCAATATAAACGTAGCCTTATGACAAAGTTTCACACACTTTATGACATGTTCTGAATCTGGCCAAATATAGTTAATTCAGGATCACTTGGGCATTAAACTACATACATATTTGATGTTGGGGCTGAAATCCTAACATTGCAATATGAGACAACTTGAAATCAGAAAATCATATCACAATCATCCAAGGGAAATGGGAGGGTTACATAATTCCATGAAGCACATTCTTATAAGCAACTTATGAAGTGTTGTCACTGAACTCATTAGTACCAAAAAGCCTACTTGACCTTAAGACGGTAGAAAAAAAAGAATTACTTTTTAGTGGATTTTGTTTTCTGAAGTCTCCCATGATCTTTAACCGCAATACTTTTCCTTCAGATCGTATCCACAGACCATTTGGAGGGAAAAGAAAATTTTCCATTTCTCATAAAAACACTTATTGTCAACAAATAGTGTCTAATATGGAAACAGGTAGAATCTGAACACTTCAGAAACATCGGAGGAGGTGATAGGGTAGGTAAAACCGTGAGTGCTGGAAGGAAAATGAAAAAGTTTATCAGTATATTTCTTATAGAGATCTTCCATTTATAGAGGTGAAATGGTTTTTGACGCTTTGAGCTGTATAACAATCTTTTTTCAAGAAATAACACTAAAACTGTTCTAGCTGTAAATAGAACACATGAATCAAAAACAAATAAATAAAGTAAAGTGAAAGCTAAAAAATTTTAGACCTTCCCATTTTATGGTAGGATGTTTAGAAAGACCTAGAATTTTTGTTAGAAAAATTACCAGCCACTCCTGTCTAGATTATGACTCTCATATTCTGATGCCAAACACTTATCCAGTAGCTACTCTGCATCAAGCACAATGTCAAACACTTTTAATCATTATCTCATTAAAACTTCATAATAACTCTAGGGTGACAACAATTTCTCCTCCTTCAACAGAAGGCAACTGGAGTTTGGAGAAGTTTAGAGGTGGTGATGGAATCACTGAGCAGCTCAGCCAAAACTCACACAAGACTTTCTGATTATAGAGTTCATGTTTCAGCACCCTGAGTCTTATGACCAATGTCATCATTCATTGTGCATACTCAAGTGATGCCAAACATTTGTAGTGATACGTTTAATGGCATTTATTTGGCAAAAGGATCACACAAGAGATCTGTTGCAAGCAACCAGTAAGTCAAGACAGTTTTCAAAGATCAGTATGGAGACTTCCCTGGTGATCCACTGGTTGAGAGTCCGCCTGCCAATGCAGGGGACATGGGTTCCATCCTTGGTCCAGAAAGATTCTATGTGCTGTGAGGCAGCCAAGCCTGTGTGCCACAACTATTGAACCTGTGCTCTAGAGCCCTCGAGCTGCAACTACTGAGCCCATGCACCACAAACACTGAAGCCCGTGCACCCTAGAGCCTAGGCTCTGCAACAAAAGAAGCCACCTCAATGAGAAGCCTGGCACTGCAATGAAGGGTAACTCCTGCTCGCTGCAACTAGAGAAAGCCTGCAGGCAGCAACGAAGACCCAGTCATAAATTAATTAATTTTTAAATTAATTTTTTAATTTAAATAGGTTTTTAAAAAATTGGCTTCCCTGGTGTATCAGACAGCCAAGAATCTGCCTGCAATGTGGGAGACCTCGGTTCGATCCCTGGGTTGGGAAGATCCCTTGGGGGAGGGGATGGCTACCCACTCCGTATTCTTGTCTGGAGAATTCCATGGACAGAGGAGCCTGGCAGGCTACAGGCCACCCCTCCCCTGAATGCACTCATTTGTATTCCAACTTATGCCAAAGCTTTTTCAAACCCTCCCCAACTGTGTAGATGAGATTGGGCTCCACGAAGAAAATCTTAAAAGATGAAGAGTTGACTCAGCAACAACACACATCCCTCTGGGTGGGTTCAAGACCACACTGGGCAGGAAGGTAAGTTTGCCCCAGTGTCCCTCTCCTTCTAGAGCCCTCCAGCCTTTCACCATTGCCTCCCACCTCCAGGGCTCACTAAGGCTTGCTTCTATATGAAATTTGCCTTCTGGAAAGGTGCTTTGGGTTTTCAACATGGTATCTAAGCTGGTGACATAAGGTAAGTCACTTCCTTGCTCTGGTTCTTAATGGGAAGTGATACCCATTATTAGTTGAAAATGGAATATTTATGAAATGGGAAATAAAGCCAAACTAGTTCCCTAAATGGTTCAGCTGGTAAAGAATCTGCCTCCAATGTTGGAGACCTGGGTTCAATCCCTGGGTTAGGAAGATCGCCTGGAGCAGGGAAAGGTTACCCACTCCAGTATTCTGGCCTGGAGAATTCAACGGACCACGGGCTTATAGTCCATGGGGTCGCAAAGAGTCGGGCATGACTGAGTGACTTTCACTAAAAAAAAAAAAAAAACAAAACCAGTAACCACATCAGAAGGCATTTCTAAAAAGCAAAGAAGGCAGTGTTTAAGGAAAACCTTGTAAACCTTCAAGCTCTGGCTCTGCTGTGAGTAGACTTGAGAAACCATGTCCCACCCTTGTTAACCGACTCCAGGAAGAAACTCTGCCTCTGCAATTAGCCCACAGAGTTGTGCCATGCATTCTGGAGGGCCACAGGTGTGGGGATGGGGAAACCAAGAGTCAGCCCCAGAGCCTTGTTTATGGGTTATCAAAGCATAGAAATGTCACGCCAGGGGAGACGCAAGCAAGAAAGTGCAGAAGACAGAGTAAGAAGGTGTGGAATCAGGAAAAGAGGAGGCCAGGGTTTCAGCAAGGCTCAGCCACAGGATAAGCTGCGGCGCAGTTCAGAAGCCAATTCCGCTATGCCTGCCATCATCTCTGCCACCTTTTGGGGGCGGTTTGGGGTGCTTCCACAGGCCTTAGGTATGCCAGGCACTGTGCCAGGAGCCGGAGAGATGATACTGAAGAAGACGCACGGTTGATGTCCCCCCAGACTGATTTTTCATCAGTCTGTCCCGTAAAAATAATAATAAACAACACACTTACATCCTAAGCAAGAGGACGTCAGAGATGACACTTAGGCTGAAACTTGAAAGATGAAAAGGAGCTTGCTGTGCAAAAAGTACATAGCCTCCCTCAACAGATGAATGAAGAAATAAAATGTGGCGTATACGCACAACAGAAAATTATTCAGCCTGAAAAAGGAATGACGTTCTTCGAAAGTTACAAACTCCCAGTTATAAAATAAATAAGTACTTGGGATGAAATGTACAAAGTGATAAATCGACACTGCTATACATCACATATGAAAATTGTTGAAAGTAAATCCTAAAAGTTCTCATCACAAGGGAAAAACTACCATTTTTCTATTTCTTTTTTTTTAATGGAAATATCCAGTGTGTAGCTTTTATGTATTTATTTAGCTGATCTGTGAGATCCTAGTTTTCTGACGAGAGATCAAACCTGGGCCTCTTGCGGTGGAGGTGGAGTCCTAACCACTGGACCACCAGGGAATTCCTCTCATTTTCTATTTTTTTAATGTCGTATCTGTATGTGACAATGAATGGGCACTAAATACACAGTGATAATCATTTCATGATATGGTGTATGTAAGTCAAGTCATTATGCTGCACACCTTAAATCTATACAGTGATGCATGTTGATTACATCTCAATGAAACTAAAAGGGAAAAAAATGAGTAAAGTTTTATACATGCTGTAACATGGATGAACCTTGAAAATATGATGTTAAGTCAAATAAGCCAGACATAAAAAGACAAGTATTGTGTGAGTCCACACATACGAGGTAACCATAATACAAATTCACAGGGACAGAAAGTAGAAAAGAGAGAAGAAGGGATGGGGGGTTCTTCTTAAATGGGTGTAGAGTTTCTGTTTTGGATGATGCAAATGGACAGCAGTGATGGTTGCACAACACTGAATGCACTTAATGCCACTGAACTGTATATTTATAAATGGCTTATAAACAGCTAAAATGGTGAACTTTATATCATGTGTGGTTTACCACAATAACAATTTTTTAAAGCAGATTGGCAATTATTTCAAGTAGAGAGAAAGGGCCTTGAAGCTGATAAGAGACATACTGGTTGGGAGAGAATATTGGGAGACGTAACCTGTACAGAAACACAAAAGGACCAGAGCCATGTTGGCTTCAAAATCCATGGTTATGGAACTACCCTGGTGGTCCAGAGGCTAAGACTCTGTGCTCCCAGTACAGGGGCCTGGGTTTGAGCCCCAGTCAGGGAACTAGATCCTGCATGCCACAACTAAGAACCCATACAGCCAAATAGATAAATTAAATAAATATATATTTTTTAAACCCATGGTTAGGAGTTAGGATCTTACTCTAGGTGCAGTGGCCACTTCACTGTTTTTAGAGGGGTTTTAAGCAAGAAAAAGCAAACATAGAAGTGGATTCTTAAGGGACTATTCAGAACCAGACACCCTCTGGTGAGAACTCCAGCCCGAAAGGAAGATAAGGCCCCCAAAAGGATGGGAACAAACCTGGATGGTCCCAGAACCCTCAGATGGTCCACCTACACTGCTAACCACTGTCACTAGAGGCTTGCACAGGAAGCAAACTACCCAAACGGAAGAATGCAAATGCCAACTCTCCCTTGACCCACCCCATCTCTCCATCTCAACTCTCTAAGTTTTTACCCATTTTTCTTACATGATATGTAAGAATTCACTCTTATAGAATAACTTGTGGTGTACCTGGTTTTTCTCCTTCCAGATTCCAGACTTGCCTAGTCACAGGATCTATCAAGTATAGCATCAGATCTGGACTCTGGATTTGTTGCTAATGATTAAATGATTTAACTAATGGTTAAAGTGACTCCCTTATCTTGCTCCTGGATTGGCTGAATTTTTTAAAACTCAAATTCTTTAAGCTGTCACAACTGGCACCTTTTCTGATAATTTTAAAAAAAAAATAGCAAAATAAAAGTTATGACAAACCTAGACAGCCTATTAAAAAGCAGAGACATCACTTTGCCAATGAAGGTCTGTTCAGTTACCAGTAGTCATGTACAGGTGTGAGAGTTGGACCAGAAAGAAGGTTGAGCACCGAAGAATTGATACTGTAGGACTGTGGTGCTGAGAAGACTCTTGAAAATTCCCCGGACAGCAAGGAGAGCAAATCAGTCAATCCTAAGGGAAATCAACCCTGAATATTTGCCCCCTGCATTGGAAGTGCAGAGTCCTAACCATTGGATCACCAGGGAATTCCTCTGCACCGTTAATGTTTTAACGTATAGCTTTCTGAACTTTTTCATAAACATATGTATATATGAAATTTTTCAAAATTAAGGGCATATTATTCATATAAGACTGATGCTGAAGCTGAAGCTCCAATACCTTGGCCACCTGATGTGAAGAGCCGACTCACTGGAAAAGACCCTGATGCTGGGAAAGATGGAGGGCAAGAGGAGAAGGGGGCAATAGAGGATGAAGTGGTTGGATAGCATCACCAACTCGATGGACATGAATTTAGCAAACTCTGGGAGACAGTGAAGGACAGGGAAGCCTGGCGTGCTGCAGTCCATGGGGTGGCAAAGAGTCGGACATGACTTAGAAATTGAACAACAACAAAGGAAAGGCAAGCTAGAGATTGTCTTTTCCTGAGAGATGCTGGAAATGTGTGATAGACGTCACACATCATCTTCCCTATCATCATCCACTTCCGAGGCCTGCTTGAACAGGGAACTTATGTCACGGCCCCCCTCCATTCCCCCTCACCAAAGCAGCAGCAGAGCCGCCAGTAATTGGGAGAAGGCAAACAACAGGATCTGCCAACTGTACCTTCTCTGGGGGAGGAAGTCCGTCATCAGACACACACGCTGCCATCTGGACCACGCAGCTGCTCCTTTCCTAAGTACCTGCTCTTCAGCAACCAAGTTCACAGTTTGCTAGTGTTTTCACTGGAATTCCCAACTCCTGTGGCTTCGTAACGCTCAACTAAAAATACAGCGCCGGCTGGCACAGGGCCCAGATTCTGGAGCCCCAAAGAAGACTGAAGAAGGATAAATACGAAGGAGTGAGCTCAGAGAGAAGGCAGAGCCAGGAGAAGCCAGTGGCCATGTGGTGACACAGGGGAGGGTGTCAGCAAGCACAGGGAACAGTTATTACCGGAGGGAAATAAGAAATGAAGACCTGCTAAGTGACAGTTCTTTGGGGAATGGAACAAGCACTCTTCTCTAAATTACTTTCTACATTCTCAGTTCAATAATCTGGATGACGACTGATTTTCAAAGTAACATGAATTGTCTTATATGAAGCTTCTTACGTAAATCTCTAGGGAGTTTTTTGACATGCATTATGGCACATTTTAATCTCAGTTCTGCATTTTAATTGATCCACAGAAAGACAATGTGAGAACTAAAATGTACTTTTAGAATTTCTTAACCCCCAGGATGACAATTATCAGAATGCGATTAGAACCTCAATCACAAATCAGAATATCTAAAGGATTAACTTAGCCAAGCCCAGCACTGAGGTTTCTCAGCTACACAATAAATTCCATGAAAACTGCTTTATTTTCTTTTTTCCAAAATGGAAACAACTTTGTTACTTTGTCTAATATGTAAAAAAAAAAAAAAAAAATTCCTTCAATAACATTTTCGGGGTTTGTTTTGTTTTGGCTGCACCCTATGGCATGCAGGGGGGCATCCCCAGTGACTCAGACAGTAAAGAATTCGCCTGCAAGGTGGGAGACCTGGGTTTGATCCCTGGGTGGGGAAGATCCCCTGGAGGAGGGCATGGCAACCCACTCCAGTATTCTTGCCTGGAGAATCCCCAAGGATAGAGGAGCCTGGAGAGCTACAGTCCATGGGGTTGCAAAGAGTTGGACATGACTGAGTGACTAAACACAGCAGCATGGAATATAGGAGCCTGGTTTGCCCACCAGGGACCGAATCCACACCCCCTGCAGTGGAAGTACAGAGTGCTGACCACTGGATCACCAGGGGATTCCTCTGTGCGGTTAGTGTTTTAATGTATAGCTTTCTGAACTTTTTCATAAACATGTATATACGAAATTTTTCAAAATTAAGGGCATATTATTTATATAGTTTGTAATTCAGTAATATACTGTTAATAGACCTATGTTAGTAAACATTCTTTTCAACATATTAGCTACAGAATATTCCATCTCATGTATATGCTATGATTTGACTAATTTCGTTATCGATAGACATTTGAAACTGTCTCCAATATTTCAGTATTATAAACACATAAAACTACAAAAAGTAAGTGAGTGTAAAGTAAGTGAGTGCCTTACCCTTCTCTCTGCAAATAAATTTGAAATTGATGACTTTTTTAAGAACATGTAAATTACCAAAATGAATATCAAAAAGAATAGGAAACTTAAACAGGACCAGTAATTATTCATTTTTTAAAATATCCCAAGGACCACCTCTTCCCAAGTGCCACATCCAGATGGTTTTCCAGGTGAAATGTTCAAAAATCCTGTTTATTGTATTCCAGAGAATACAGAAAGAAGGAAATGCTTTCACTTTATTTTCTCAAAATTTAGAATAACATTAATAACTATATCACCAAAGATAATATAGAAAAGAAAATAGACCAATCTTACTTATGAATATCAATGCAAGACTTTTAGACACAATTTAGCAAATATAATCCAGACTGAAAGAATAAAACACCAAAGACCCAGAAGAATCCATTCCAGCAACTAGTATTGATCATTATTAGGAAATTTAATAATATAAACCAACATATAACTGGTTAAAAGGAGAAAAGTATACATGATCACCTTAATACATGCTTAAAAGACATGATAAAAATAATACAAATCCCAGTAAAATGGAAATAGATGAATACTTCCTTAGTATCATGTATATATAGCCAAAAACTGGTAAAATGATGAAAAGACAAAAGTAGAAAACAAACCAGAAGCCAACACCATCACAAAAACAGGAGTATACCAGAATGATTAAGCATACAACCTCCGAAACCAGAATTTTGAGTTCAAATTTCAGCTCTATCACTAGTTCGATAACCTCAAACAAATTACTTAACTTTTCCATGCCTCAGTTTTTCCATCTGTAAAGTGCGATGATAATAGTACACATTCATAGGGATATTGTAAGGACTGAATGAGTGCTTAGACCAGAACTCAGCACACAGCACTCTATCACTGTACATAAAAACATAACTAGACGTCGGTAACATCAGAAAGCCAAAATCATGAATGATAATGAAATACTCAAACCACTTGCATAAGTCAGGAATAAGGAAATAAGGAATAAGGAAAGAAAATTCAAAGTCAATACTACTACTTAAACTTTTGCTCTGAACACACTAGCTGAGTGGTCAGTTAAGAGAAAAACATGACTATTATAAACATGGCAAAATGAAAGATGGAATTATCATCATTAGCAGACAATAGTATTCCTTTAAATACCAAGAGAATCAACTGAAACCCTAGCAGAAGCAATGGGAAATTATTGGATTTATTTCATTCATTCATTATCCCAAAAAGAGATTTAGAGAGAAATAGAAAAACAGTCTCCAGCTGCTATAAGCTGGGAACCTTTGAAAAACTCACCTTGGCAATTTAATTTGGGGGACTCCCACGTGCCCACGGCTGTGCAGCTTGAAACCGTATCTTCTGAGTCACTGAAGAATCCTTCTTTGCAAGCATAATGAACCTGACTGCCAAGCCTAGAGGTATAATTTCCTATGATATAGCCACCTGGAATCTCAGGAGGGGTCCCACAGTCTATTTCTGAAAATAAATTAATGTCAAACTTGTTACTATATAAACGTGTATTTTCAAAATACATAATCTCTTTCCATCTTTACTTTATCCTCTCTTCCCTCATACATACACACTCGAGTCATATTTTAAAACAGACTGACTCATTTCTACAAGACTTCCGGGCACGTTTCCAATGAGTGTCTCTATTCAATCGTCTGGTCTTCCACAAGTAACAGCATAAAGCTGAAAGGATCTGGCAATCAGCTCTCACTAATTTACACTCACTAAATTTACAACTAAATTTACAACTCTCACTAATTTACACTCACTAAAGATAAGCCTATGGGCTTCCCTGGTGACTCAGGGGTAAAGAACACACCAGCCAATGCAGGAGACGTGAGTTCAATCCCTGAGTCGGGAAGATCCCCTGAAGAAGGAAATGGTAACCCACTCCAGTATTCTTGTCTGGGAAATGCCAAGGACAGGAGACTGGTGGGCTAGTCAACGGAGTCGCAAATAAGTCAGACATGACTTGGGGACTAAACAACAACGAAGAGAAGCCTAGCCCAACAAAGTATTAATTTCATTTCACACAATATCCTAAAATATATAAGCCTTTATGACTTCCTTGGTAACTTTTGAGATGCTGGTCCTTACCAGATTAGCTGTGTTTACTAATATAATGGTTAATATCTGAACATCTATTACCTACAAAAATCCCTAAAGTTTTTTTAACTTTAATATAGCCCACTCTATAATGACTGTTATTGCATTTTATAGGTTATAAATATGCAAAACACAGATTCCCACCAACATCCTCAACACAGACCCACAGACTTAGGCTCAGAGCAGGAGAACAACATCAGAGCAGAAGAGTCATCTACAGACTCTCACCTTCGGAGGCTGCATTCTTTGGCAGGAACCCACCTGTGCATGACGTGGCATCTCTGGTCGGATGGAAAGGCTCAGGTCCACCTTTTGGCAAGTATCCATCCATACAGTAGCATTCATAGCTCCCACGAGTGTTCACACACCGTCCTCCACGCCTGCACCGGCTGGAAACCTCACACTCATCTATGTCTTGAGACCCATACAAGAAGGGAGAGCAAAACAGAAAAAGGAGAAAAGGGTTGAACATTGTGACAGCCGTTTCTTCTTTGTGGTGGGGGATTTAACTTTTTATTTTGTATTGGGGTAAAGCCAATTATCAGTGTTGCGACAGTTTCAGGTGAACGGAGAAGGGACTCGCCCATACATTACACTTGTATCCATTCTCCCCCAAACTCCCCTCCCATCCAGGCTGCCACATAACACTGAGCAGAGTCCCCTGCATTATACGGTAGGCCCTTGTTGGTTATCCATTTTGAAAATAGCAGTGTGTACATGTCCAACCCAAACTCCCAAACTATCCCTTTCCCTACCCACCAGCAGCCATAAGATTATTCTCAGTTTGTGAGTCTGTTTCATAAGTTCATTTATATCATTTTTTTTTAGATTTCACATATACAGGATGTTGTATGATATTTCTCCTTTTCCGTCTGACTTACTTCACTCAGTGTGACAATCTCTAGGTCTACCCATGTTGCTGCAAATGGCATTATTTTGTTCTTGTTAATGGCTAAGTAATATTCCATTGTACATATGTGGCACATCTTCTTTATCCATTCTTCCTGACAGCCACTTTTCACACTCTCCATCTACACGTATAAGTAGATGCATTTGTTTGTAACTGTATCACAAATTTGTTGTATCCTTAAGAGCTCTTCTCCTGTGTCCTTCATATCATAGGCACCAAGAGGCGCTCAATAAATATTTGTCAATGTGTTCTGAAAAGTTAAAGCCAACAACTATTACCAACTCTCTTGACAACCCAACAAAATGAACCCAAAGAAGTATGCTAAAAAATTCAATTACTATAACATAAGGCTAGCATCAACTTCATGTTAAAATATCTGAAGAACTCCTAAAACAAAACAGCTTAGACCAGGGTGAAAAATGTTTCATGAGCATAAGGCAAGAAGAAAAGAAGCTACTTAGAAGGGTCTCACTCCTTTTACCAAGATCAAAAGAGCTTAAAGCAGCCTTCAAGAAGGATAAGACATGCTTCTTATCAGACTTCTCCCTTTGACTGAAGATTGTCAGTGGTAGCAGGTGCAGGAGTGAAAACCACACAACCATTCAGAGGCTGAAAAAAAGAAATCTTTCTGCAAGTTAGCAGTTTTCCCCCTCAGACTTGGCTTAGTGAACAAAATTTAAAGCTTTAGAAACTCCATCACAGCCACAGACACACCAATTTCACTTACAGAAAGAAAAGTACCTTAAGTAAAAGGGGACTTTTTCCAGGACATTTGCAAGAACTATCAGCGGGACAGAGGACAGGAGGAACAGTGTGACTGAAGAAAGTAATTCCCAGACTCTGGGATTTCAAAGACCTATAATTTTGGAAGAACTGACATTATTGTTGATGTTATTGTTGTTGTTCAACTGCTAAGTTTTGTCCAACTCTTTGCAACCCCGTGGACTGCCAGGCTCCTCTGTCTTCCACTATCTCTCAGAGTTTGCTCAAATTCATGTTCGTTGAGGCAATGATGCTATCTAATCATCTCATCCTCTGTTGCTTCCTTCCCTTTTTACCTTCAGTCTTTCCCATCATCAGGGTCTTTTCCAATGAGTCAGCTTTTTGCATCTGGTGGCCAAAGTACTAGAACATCAGCTTCAGCATCAATCCTTCCAATGAATATTCAGGGTTGATTTCCTTTCGAGTTTACTGGCTTCATCTCCTTGTAGTCCAAGGAACTCTCAAGAGTCTTCTCCAGTACCACAATTCAAAAGCACCAATTCTTTAGCACTCAGCCTTTTTTATGGTCCAACTCCCACATCCATACGTGAACTACTTGAAAAACCATAGCTTTGACTAGACGGACCTTTGTTGGCCAAGCAACATCTCTGCTTTTTAATATATTGTCTAGGTTTGTCATAGCTTTTCTTCCCAGGAGTAAAATTCTTTTAATTTCATGATTGCAGTCACTGTATGCAATAATTTGGGAGCCCAAGAAAATAAAATCTGTCACTGCTTCCACTTTTCCCCCTTCTATTTACCATGAAGTGATGGGACCAGCTACCAAGATCTTAGTTTTTGAATACTGAGTTTTAAGCCAGCTTTTTCACTTTCCTCTTTCACCGTCATCAAGTGGCTCTTTAATTCCTCTTCACTTTGTGCCATTAGAGTTGGTATCATCTGCATATCTAATGTTGTTGATATTTCTCCTGGCAATCTTGGTTCCAGCTTGTGCTTCATCCAGCCTGGCATTTCCATGATGTACTCTGCATAGTAGTTAAACAGCAGGGTGACAATATACAGCCTTCTCATACTCCTTTCCCAATTTTGAAGTAGTCAGTTGTTCCATGTAAGGTTTTAACTGTTGCTTCTTGACCCACATACAAGTTTCTCAGAAGACAGGTAAGGTGGTCTGGTAGTCCCATCTCTTTAAGAATTTTCCACAGTTTGCTGTGTTCCACACAGTCAAAGGCTTTACTGTAGTCAATGAAGAAGAAGTAGATATTTTTCTGGAATTCCCTTGTTTTCTCCATGATCCAACAAATGTTGGCAATCTGGTCTCTGGTTCCTCTGCCTTTTCGAAACCAGCTTGTACATCTGGAAATTCTCAGTTCACTGCTGAAGCCTCACTTGAAGGATTTTGAGCATATCCTTGCTAACATATGAAATAAGTGCAACTGTAGTTTGAACATTCTTTGGCATTGATCTTCCTTGGGACTGGAATGAAAACTGACCTTTTCCAGTCCTGTGGACACTGCTGAGTTTTCCAAATTTGTTGGCATACTGAGTGCAGCACTTTTACAGCATCATCTTTTAGGATCTGAAATAGCTCATCTGGAATTCTGTCCCCTCCACTAGCTTTGTTCATAGTGATGCTTCCTAAGGCCCACTTGACTTGACACTCCAGGATGTCTGGGTCTAGGTGAGTGACCACACCATCATGGTTATCCAGGTCATTGAGATCTTTTTTGTATAGTTCTTCTGTGTTCTTACCACCTCTTCTTAATCTTACCATTTTCATCCTTTATCATCCCCATCCTTATGCGAAATGTTCCCTTGATATCTCCAGTTTTCTCGAAGAGATCTCTAGTCTTTCCCATTCTATTGTTTTCCTCTATTTCTTTGCATGGTTCCCTTAAGAAGGCCTTCTTATCTCTCCTTGCTGTTCTCTGGAACTCTGAATTCAGTTGGGTATCATCTTCCCCTTTTTCCTCTTCCTTTTGCTTTTCTTCTCTCTTCAGCTATTTGTAAAACCTCCTCAGACAACCACTTTGCCTTCTTGCATTTCTTTTCTTTGACCAATATTCTAATTTTCCAGTAAAGTCTTTTTTTTCCAAAAAAAAAAAAAAACTATTACTTCATTTTAAAAATTAAAAAAAGAACATTTTAAGAATGCCCCCACCCAAAAGGAAGAATATAATCTCAGAATCCTTTCATATTTTTGTTTAGTGGTTTTATTAAAATTCACTATATTCTTTACACTGGTTTGTTTGGTTTGGGGTTTTGGACCAAGGAATACCTACCTCATTGCTAGCTGATTGTTGTCTGGGGAACAGTAATTCATTCAGTTGCCAGAGGAGACCCAAGGGACCAATTCTAATCAACCCACATCTTTGGGAAACTCTGTGGGAAATGGGCTCCAGAGATGGCTGTCAACAATTCCTCCCCTTCCTTTCTTGCCTCTCCTCCCATCAAGAATGGAATCCATTTCCCCTCCTCTTGAGCTGGTCTTTCTTTTTTTTTATTTGAGCTGGTCTTGAGACTTGCTTTGTCCAACAGAACTTGGCAGAAGCACCACGGTGCCTACTGTGGGCATGACCTTAGATGATGCCTGGCAGCTTCCTCTCTCCCTCAGCTGGAATCCAGTGTCCATGCTACAGAAAACCCAGGCTGGGGTGCTTGGGAGACAGGCCAGTCAGAGAGGCCCTAAAGATGAGATGCCATGTGAAGGAGGACTAAGGTGGCCTGCTTGACAGCTAGAATCAAGGTCCAGGTGGTGACAGTGGTAAAGAATCCACCTAACAACACAGGAGACACAAGAGACATGGATGGAGCTCCTGGAGTAGGAAATGGCAACACACTCTAGTGTTCTTGTCTGGAAAATTCCATGCTATGGTCAGAGGAGCCTGGAGAGCTACAGTCCATAGGGTCGCAGAGTCGGACACAACTGAACACACACATACACACACCAAGGCCCAAGGCGTATGTGAGAGAGGCCTTCTTTCATCAGCCCAGCCTAGTCCAGCCACCAGTTGAATATGTGCACACAAGTGACAAAACCACCTAGCCACAGAATTGTAGCAAATAATAAATTGTTACATATATATACATATGTGCATATATATACATGTTACATATATACATATATGCATATGTATATACATATACGCATATATATACATGTTACATATATACATATATGCATATGTATATACATATACATACATACATATGTTACATATATACATATATAAATTTAAACCACTAAATTTGGAGGGAGTTGTAGGGTGGAAGGAGTAGAGTTACTCAGTAAGAAATAACCAAGACATTCCTGACATAATAAGAGATGCTGAAACCCAAATAAGGTTAAGAAGATACTGTATTAATGAAAAAGGGAATTTCTGAGAGAAAAAAAAATGAAGTCTTGGAAATTAAAAACAAAATATGAATGCCAAAAATAAAAGCTCAATAGAGGCATTGAAAACAAATTCACAAATTTCAACTCAAGGAATTCTCCAAAACACATAGAAAGATTAATTATCTAAGACAGAAACTATGGGACAAAAATATAATATGAGGACAGACCCAAAACATGCAATATCTATTTAAAAGGAATTATGGAAGAAAATGGAGCAAATATATAAAAAATTAATATCAAAAGAAAAACTGCTCCAGTTTTGTATTCAAATAAAAATAGCCTTTTAAGGTGACAGGCATGAATGTTGAAAAATGAGTCATTCTGGGTTTCAAGGAAGAAGAGAAAAATTTAAAATCTCCTGAGAGAAGGGAATAGTAATTTATGAGGAAAAGAGAAGCAATCTGACCCAGGACTTCTTGTCTGAAACACTAAATGCCAGATAGCACAGAAGTAACATGTACAGAGTTCTAAGGAAAAGAGAGCAAAACATCATGCTATATTTAAGGAAAGGAATGACATTTTTTTTTTATTATTTTTTTTTTTTTAGGAATGACATTTTAGAATATGAATGATCTCAAGAACCACACTACTGACAAAAAAAAAAAATCAGCATAAATATTGTCAAGAAGGGAGAAGACATCATAAAACACAACAAAGGGTGGTGAGAAGTGAAACTTGTCAAACAAACTGTTTTTTGCTCTTTTTTCTATAATTTTATCAACTTATTTATTTGGGGCGGTGCTGGGTCTTCGTTGCTCCGTGGGCTTTTTCTCTAGTTGCAGCAATCAGGGGCTACTCTCTAGTTGAGGTGTGCAGGTTTCTCATTACCGTGGCTTTTGTTGTTTCAAAGCAGGGAGCACAGGCTCTAGGGAGCACAGACTCTAGGGAGCACAGGCTCTAGGGAGCACGGGCTTCAGCAGTTGCAGCTCCCGGGCTCTAGAGCACAGGGTCAATAGTTGCGGCACACGGGCTTATTTGCATGTGGGATGGTCCCAGATCAGGGATCAAACCCATGTCTCCTGAATCGGCAGGCAGATTCTTTACCACTGAGCCACCAGGCAAACCCAACAAACATTATTGATAACAAAATCATGGAAATTTGGGTAACTGTTAAGAAAGGATTCTTAAAATCAATCTCAATCTAGTACACACTTTAGAAATGATTTCAGCACTGTGTTCCCAGACTGGATCTATCATCTTAGCTTAGTAAGATTTTTCTCCCCCCACTGAGGAATTTGTAAAATGTGTTTATGAATACACTTTTAACACAGAAACCATTTTCCAGCCTGTCCACCTGCCCCAGATTCCTAAAAAGGAAGTGAGTAGGAATAAATTAATTCTTCAGTAGCTACTAAAAATAAAAGGTCCAAGTATTATTAGGCAAAAATGCAGTGGTATGGGAAACACTTGGAGTTTCTAGATACTGATTAGCTCTGTATGAGTCACTGCAGGCGTTAATCCATTTGCTTTGTATACATTCAACAGTTTAATAACAATAATTGTTATAATGACTGTTAATAACAATAACCCCTGCATGTCATCTTGTGCATGTCAAGCACTGTTCTAAACACTTTGTTATTTATTAATGATTATTTTCCATCTTATTTAATCCTCACAAAAACCCTGGGAGGTTGATGCTGTTATTATCCCCATTTTACAGATGAAGTAACTGAAGCATAGAATGGTTAACCTGAAGCCACACAGGTTTAACAGCGGAAAAGCTAGAATCAGAAGCCAGGTGTCTGGCTTCTGAGACCATATCCTTAAACACTATGCCACACTGTTTCTTCCTTTAAAATCTAATTTTACCATCATCCAATCAATAATTCTCTATCTTGTCCACAGAGATTGTCAGGAACATCAGTTGCCTTAAGGAAGTCTAGATGTATTTGCCATATATCACTGAGATGAGTATGACATGATTTTGATATTTAATCCTCTGCTACTTCCTAATGTTTCCAAAGCATACCTTTACTAAACTGTTCTAGATCTTGACTGGATAGACATGTTAAGGTCATCACATTAAGCTCAACAGGACAAATTCTCCATGTAGTGGTAGATTCTACTGGGTCTCCAAGCTTATAACATGTTTGCTTGTGAAGAAAAAATGTTCTAAGCAACTGTATTAACATAGTTAACTAATCAAGGGAGAAAATTCCCTATGCCTCATTCTATATATAAGATTATTTCACTTTATCCACAGCCAGAACCATTCTTTAGTAAAAAATAGCAAAACTGAGCAGGACACTCTGACCTCATCCCAGAGCCCTGGTGTTCTGTATTTAAAATTCTTTCATGGATTTGAAAGTCAAACAGACCCAGGTTGGAGAATTGATTCTGCTACCTACTAGTTGTACTAATGTCTGTTCTTTAACCTTTCCAAACCACTTCTGTAAAATGAAGTTAATTATAGTAGGGTTTTTTGGCACAGATTAAATAAAACATGTGGAAATCACTTAACACAGTGCCTGCTTGATCTTTGGTCCTCAATACTTGTTAGCCAATATGTGGATGGGCCTCGCCTCTCTACTGACTCAGTTCTCCCTAGAGCACAAGCCACTCCTTCATAACCTACGCCTGACCTTGACCATGAACAATGAGCATGCACACGTACACGTCTTCGCATGGGGTTCTTGACTAGAGGCAGGGGAGTGGCCACACAGCTTGTTGATTTAAATGCTAGATTTAAATGCTCTAAAACAGAGGCTACAGTCCCTCCTCAAACGCCAAATTCAGCTCAGAAACCTACATCTTAGGAAGTCACATTAGAGGAACACAAACACTCATTTAAGATGGGGACCGTTAGTGATATTATCCAGTGTTGGCAAGGATGTGAAGAAATGAAGACCATCATGAGAGACAATGATACTTTGGTCCAGGCCCCTGGCATTTTGGAATGCCCTCATGCTGCAAGTGCCATAGAGCTTCTTCCCCTGGGTTGTGGCTCATCTCAAAGCTTCCATGATCGCCAGGAGTCATCCCAGGGGCAGCCTGGGGACCAGAACATCTGTGGGTTCTCCAGCACTAGAACTGCTGCAGCTCAGCCCTCATCTATACTCGGCGACATCCAAGGAGGCCTACCTGCAACCAGCTCCTGAACTTGACCTGAACCCTGCCGAGCACAATGAACACCTAGGCACAGGAATTTCTCAGAATTCAAGAACAGGGATTTATAATCTTCTGGTTCCAGGCAAGCACTGGATAACTGCTGATACCCCAAAACTTGCTAAAGCTTCTGCCCTACCTAAAGTCCACTGGTGTTTCTGTGAAACTGTGATTCTGGAAGAAACTCAGTGTCATCAAGAAAAGTCATCCATCAGGTTTTACAAAGTAATAAATAAAGGCCTCAAAAAAAAAAAAAAGTAATGGGAATAACTGCCATTGGATATGAGGTTTCTTTTGAGGGTTAAAGGAGGTTCTAAAATTGGATAGTGAAGATTGTTGCACAACTTTTTAAAATTATACTGAAAACCACTGAATTGTACCCTCTAAAAGAGGGCATTTTGTGGTTTAATGAATTATACCTCAATTTTTTTTAAAGGGGGAAGGTCAACAAATAATTATAAGAAGTAGAATAAATAGAAGCAGAGCCTAGATAAGGATTTTGTTCCAGGAAGATCAGCTCTTCTTAGGCTGACATCTATTTGGCCCTTGAATATAATATTTCTTTCTTTCTTTTTCTTCTTCATACCCTTTAAAAAACATAATGCATCCTTAGAAACTATACTGATACATACTATTATAAAATTTTTCCTGTCAAACTCCCACAGTCTTGAAAACACAATTTCAGGTGTTAAGTCCTCCGGAAAGCATCCCATCTCTCACCCACTTCCAAGGTAAGTGCCTCCAAGGATTCCAGACTCTGGAAAGCACCCTCTGCTTACCCATGACTAATACATTATACTGAAATTAGCTATCTACCATCACCTCCTACTAGCACAGCCTTGGCACGTAGGAAGCGCATGAAAAATGTATATTGAATGAACCATCATCTTCCAAGTTTTTTTTTTTTTTTTTTAAAATATGGAACGCTTCACGAATTTGCGTGTCATCCTTGCGCAGGGGCCATGCTAATCTTCTCTGTATCGTTCCAATTTTAGTATATGTGCTGCCGAAGCGAGCACCCAAGTTTTTTTTTAAGGCACCTAATTTAATTCTGCAACACTGCACTTCTGCAATCATGTAGCAAATAATTTGCTACCTAAAACAACAAGATATTATAAAATGTTTTCTCTGAGGGAACAGTGCTCATTCATGCCAAGAATAAATCAAATGTACCCTTTGAGGGAATTTTACCTTGGTACAGGTCAAGAGGGAGAATGAATCAGAGCATCAGAACCTGCGGTTCCTGGGAAAAAGATAAAAATGCTCTCCTCTCTCTTTGTGTCTCCCCCAAACCTTTAAATATCACAAAGCTTTTAAAGACGAGCCTGCTAAGTTGCTCCTGTTGTGTCCAACTCTTTGTGACGCTGTGGACTGTATGTATCCCGCCAGGCTCCTCTGTCCATGGGATTCTCCAGGCAAGAATACTGGAGTGGGTTGCCATGACCTCCTCAAGAAGAATCATTAAGTCTACGCAAAACCATCTTAGAACCAGGAGTCTCTTCTTGCCTTTCCTCCTCATTACTGTTCAAAGATTTCCTTAGAAAATCCAAGAGCTATATTATCATGACATATAATCATGAAAATAATACAGGAGCCACTGAAAATTAAGAGGCCTTTGCCCACCCCTTTTATTTGACCAACATATGTCCAAAACCTGACCTTCAAAGCTACTGAGGTCCTAAAAGTTGTGCTCCTCACTCAGCTTCTTCCTCCAGGAGACAGGCCCACACTCTAATAGGTGCATCACAGGGCTCACCCCTGGGGCAGGATGCACAGGGCTGGGGAGTACCACAGTCACTCCAAAGGTTACTGCAGAGATGGCACACCATCTCCAAGAATCTCTCCTTGCTGTTTGTTCTGAAACATTTCAGACACACCGAACAAGCAAAAGAATATTCCAGTCTCCCCTAGTCCCACCTCCACCCCCAAGATTCAACAATCATTCACATTTTGCCATTTAAAGTATCTTACAGGTAAACACTACACCACATGCTTCATAATAACACTCCCAGATACTTTAGCACGCAGCTCCCAAAATAAGAATATTATCCTAAAATACTACAATACAGCTATTCCTTCTAAAAAAATGAACAATAATTCCCTGATACTAACTAATACTCAGTGCATGTCCAAATATCCCCCATGGATAAAGGAGAGTCCCTTCCTTAAAGCACACCCCATCCTGGCCCCGCCCTCTCCTCCTCCACACCCCAGGGACCGGGTACCCTCGGCCGTCACCCTGTTGCCATCCGCAGCCCCCTTCCCGAGTACCTGTGCAAAAGGTGCCGTCATTGGGGATGAATGTCTTGTTGTTGTTTGTGGCTCGATACCCTTCCAGGCAAATGCAATAAAAGCCTCCGAGTGTGTTGTGGCAAGATGTGTGGTTCCCACAGACCACACTGGTTCCAAATTGGCACTCATCTTTATCTGTGGGTACATTGAGACAACACACAGAAAGCGCTGTCACTCCATACCACGATCAACCACCCAGACTGTTCTCCTGCGCTATGGACTTGGGAGTCAACATTCTACGACAACAGCAGAAAGATCTATTTCCCCAGCCTCTCCTCCGCTCACTATACTTCTCAGACTCCGGGACATGGGCCCCTCGTTGTCTCATGCCAAGTGTGTACGAGACCATAAGAGAAATCCAACATCTCATTCTGATAGCCCGTCTTACTTGAAGACTGGGAGATGGAGATGCTTTTTGAACTTCTCCACACTTAAAAAGATCTTGTCATAGGCCTGGGGGGAAAAATCCAGCAGAAGCCCACTTTTCCAGCTCAGCCATTCTCTTGCTTTTTTAAATAAAAATCAAAGTAGGATGATTTTGCATCCAATGATTAACTGGAAAATGTGTTACTTCTGAGTCACCAGGACACACAATGGAATTAGTGCTCAAGCCTCATCCCGGGGCAGGGCTAATACTGTGGCAGAAGCAGCTCCTGCTGATCGTTAGTGATCCACATAAACAATGTTAATCACCCGGTGAGGAGGGGCTGGAACCTGGGATGCGTGATGAGACCACAGGACCTGCCCTGACTAGTTCTAATTCAGTCATTTGACATCAATGTCAAATGAACGTAAACCTCCCTCCTGTCCTCCAGCCCAGGGGTCAGCAAACTTTTTCTGTCAAAGGCCAGTCATAGGTCTCCGGTGGCAACTGCTCATCCATACTTTGGATCATAAAAGCACACAGACCGTCAGTAAACAAATTAAGACCCTGTTACAAAAACAGGCAGCAGTGAAGTCTGGCCCCCAGGTTAGAGTTCACTCACTCTGCCTTAGACTGTACCATCAGAGGAAACTCCTGTGACCAATTTCTCTCACATCCTTTGAGAGGTGATATCCAGCTAGCTTTTTTTTTTCGGGGGGCGGGGGTGGAGGATATCATCTGTTTAGGAACTGGAGTTTTTTATCTGTCACTTAGCGTTTTATTACATTACTGGTTCCCTCACAACAGTTCAATTGCCTCTCACAATTGCACACAATTCCTGCTAACCCCAGAGCACCCCACACTCAGTTCAAAATCTGGTAGGATTTTTCTTTCATTTTCCTTCTATTATCTTTTTAAAATGTAATTAAATCTATTCATCATTAAAACTATCTGTGGTTAAAAGATCTGTCTAAGAATACAGAGAGGCAAAATGGACCCTCAAGCCATAGCTAGGTCAAGTGTCCAGTCTGGCTTACTAAGCAGGGCACGGGGCTTTCAGACACAAGTCCACCTGCTCATAAGATGCAGTATTCCTTTGCTATTGTTCCTGAGGCATATCTCCCCTGCAGACTTCATCAGAAGGGGCATATGCGTTTGTAGGGGATTCTAGAGTTCTTAGGTCCTGTGACTTAGCACTGGGCACATCTATGATCTTACCTGCAACCTATGGTGTGGTCTCAGCACACCAATTATTGGGATATATAGTATATAGTGTTTTTATCCTAAACAGAGAGGGTCAGGAAGGCCCAACTCCAGCCTGCAGGAACAGGCAAAGCTGTGTGACTGTGAAAACATGTACCTGTGAAGTAGAATATGAGTTTTTGAACTCAGGATTTAATTGTTTTTTTTTCTTCAGGGAGCAAAAAACAAAAACAAAACAAAGATACCACAGTGAGATGGTATATACTGTCAATCCACAGCTACAAGGCAAAACTATCCATATTTTCACTGCAGGTAACATGGATGATGGAAGGAAACCATGATTATCCTAATATCCGCTACTGTAAAGTTGCTATGGAACGCTCTCTCTCTCTCTGAATTGGGCTTGAAACTGGATATTATTTGACTCATGGCATGGTGGATTCTCTGAGACAAAAAATAATTTCAGATACTTCTAGTCTAAAAGTATTTGTATTTCTATAAGTCATCCAAGAGCTTAAAGGGTCACAACTACAAAAAATTTGTAGGATGGATTTTGGTAGACATAAGACTCAAAGAAACAGTATTTCACCCATCAGCCAGAAAAGTTCAATAGGCAATTGTGCTTTGTTTTTCCTCATGGTACTAATAAAAAAAATAGTTTTCTGTCAAAACAACTAGAGAAATTTAAAAAGACAATACTCACTCAAATTGCTAAGTTAAACCCAAGACTTAAAAACAGATTTCATATCTGTGTGAGGTCAGAGAGTTTCCAGAGGTTCAAGTTCAGTGACCTCTAACATGAGGGGTAATTCCTTGTAAACACTAAGGAAAGGCTATATCCAAACACTGAAACAGAGACTTACTGTAATTGACAAAACTCCTTATAATAAAAGCACATGAACAAAATAGCAATGCTTTCCCCCCAAGGACACCAACTCTTTAATACTGGAGAATCTTGTTTCTTGGTGAAGTTTTCAACTTAGCCAAAAGTCACAACTTACCAATACAATGAGTCCTCCCATTGCCCACAAATCCATATTTGCACATACAGACGCTCATCCTTCCTATTTTCGAGCAGGTAGCATGTTCATGGCAAGTGGCACAGATATCCGGATGTAAATCTGAATCATAAATAGCATATATCAGGAGAAGAACATTTCAATCACCTACTTTAGATGAGTCACATTTTTGGTAGCAGACATTTACAATGGAGAACCAACATTTGAATACCAAAATTATAAAGGGTAGATTAAGGGAGGGGGGATCGGGAAGGGGAATACATGTAAATCCATGGCTGATTCATGTCAGTGTATGGCAAAAACCACTACAATATTGTAATTGGCCTCCAACTAATAAAAATAAATGGGAAAAGACTTTAAAAAAAAAATTATAAAGGGTAGATTTTATTCCATACTGTTCATACTGCTCACAGCAAGAATAATGGAGTGGCTTACCATTTCCTCCTCCAGGGGACCAGTTTTGTCATTGACTACACTGAAGCCTTTGACTGTGTGGTTCACAACAAACTGGAAAATTCTTAAAGAGATGGAAATACCAGACCACCTTATCTGCCCCCTGAGAAACCTGTATGCAGGTCAAGAAACAACAGAACTTGACATGGAACAATAGACTGGTTCCAAATCGGGAAAGGAGTCCGTCAAGGCTGTATATTGTCACCCTGTTTATTTAACTTCTATGCAGAGTATATCATGCAAAATGCCGGGCTGGATGAAGCACAGCCAGAATCAAGACTGCAGGAAGAAATATCAATAACCTCAAAAATGCATCTGATACCACTCTAATGGCAGAAAGTAAAGAGGAATTAAAGAGCCTTTTGATGAGGATAAAAAAGGAGGATGAAAGGTTGGCTTAAAACCCAATATTCAAAAAACTAAGATCATGGCATCTGATCCCTTCACTTCATGGTAAATAGAAGAAAAGTGGAAGCAGTGACAGATTTTATTTTCTTGGGTTCAAAAATCACTGCAGATGGTAACTACAATCATGAAATTAAAAGACACTTGCTCCTGAGAAGAAAAGTTATGACAAATCTAGACAGTATATTAAAAAGCAGAGAGATCACTTTGCTAACAAAGGTCTGTCTAGTCAAAGCTATGGTTTTTCCAGTAATTATGTATGGGTGTGAGAGTTGGACCATAAAAAAAGGCTGAGCACCCAAGAATTGATGCTTTTGAATTGTGGTGCTGGAGAAGACTCCTGAGAATCCGCTGTACTGCAAGGAGATCAAACCAGTCAATTCTAAAGGAAACCAACCCTGAATATTCATTGGAAGGACTGATGCTGAAGTTGAAGCTCTAATACTTTGGCCATGTGATGCCCGGAGCTGACTCACTGAAAAACACTGATGCTGGGAAACATTGAAGGTAAAAGGAGAAAAGGGCAGCATAGGATGAGATGGTTGGATGGTATCACTGAGTCAGTGGGCATGAATTTGAGCAAACTCTGGGAGACAGTGAAGGACAGGGAAGCCTGGTGTGCTGCAGTCCATGGGGTGGCAAAGAGTCGGACATGACTTAGTGACTGAACAACAACAAAAGACCTTATCTCATCCTTAGAAATCTGCAGTAGTTACCCACTCCCCACAGATTAAAGTGCAAATTCTTCTACCTGGCAATCAATGCTTCCCTAAGTGTAACCCCAGACTAACTCCTGTAAGCCTCAATGCTTCCAAACTCAAATATACAGTGTTGTCCAGGGAAGAGGCCAACTGCTCTTTCCCACACAAACATGCTATCCACTGTCTTCGTTCATGCCCTAGTCATGATGTTCCTTCATCTGGAATGTCTATCCTTCCCTCTCTGGCCAACTAGCACCTATTCTCATTTCAAGACCCAGCTTAAATATCACACTCTCCCTAAGGTGGTCCTCATTCCTTCGTTCTTTAGGAAAATTAAATGTATCTTCCTCTGTGTTCTCCTAATGCTTATACATTCCCATATCAACCATGTTAATTTGTCAATATATTCTATTCCACCTCTGTCTTCCCAGCTTGCTATTATGAATGAGCTTCTCAAGAACAGGAATTATGTCATTTGCCCATATATCATGGCAGGGTAAAAACATTCAATATATTTTTATTGACCAACTGGATAAAGGCACCTGCAGTCCTACTGCCTACAACTTAAAAAGCAAATGTGGAAATTCCCTGGGCATTAAGAAACTCCATGCTTCTACTATAGTGGGCATAGTTTCAATCCATGGTGGGGGAATTAAGATCCTGCAAGCTATGCAGCATGACCAAAAAATAAATAAACTACAATCGTTATTTTTAAAAAGAAGCAAATGGAAGGGAGAGGTACTCATCTACTGCCCTGTCCATTTCCCTTTTAGGGAAAAAGTGGTGAATGTGCTTTAAATGTCAGTGAGATAATAACCAGGTCCCAGGAGGATCACCAGATCCCAATTATTTAGATAAGCAGCAAAAATGTTTGGGGCTAAAATTCCTGAAACATCCAGATCTACCAGATGGTGATACATGGCCCAAGATCAAACAAGAATTTCTAGCCGAGGCTCTGTGGGAACACTGTATTGCACTCCCAGTGTCTGTAATATCAGGAGTTGACCTAGGAAAGAGAATATTTCAGCATGGAATTTCACCTTAGTCTTGGCTCCATTACTACCCAGGTAATAAAGACTTAGCCCTCAGACTACTCTAGGCATGAAACCAGCTGAGAAAGGAAGACATACAAATATTCTTACTCAGGCTTGCTTTTTATTTTTTTAAACAAAATACAACACAAAAATGAGACAAGCCATGCTTATCACTAAGAAGTACTAAATCAACTATAGGATATTTACAGATTTTATTATTTCCCAAACTTTAAAGAAAAATGCAATGAATTTTAAAAAGTAGAGATTATAAAGGTCATACTGACTACCATGTAATAATATAATAAAATTACAAGATAAAACATAAGACTTGCATCTCCAAAAGTAAGCCTACTTGTAAACTATAAAACAGTCTCCTAAATAATTCTTGGAGCAAAGAGGATATCAACATTGAAATGTTTAATACCAGACATAAAAGCTTATCTCCTTCAGAAAAGCTGAGTTTGACATGTTTTTATATACTTTAAAAGAAAAAAGAAAAGCAGGCAGCCAGGCGATGGGGGAAAATAGAATTTTAATGCAAGAAGCTTGAAGAAAGAAAAAACAAATAGAGGCTGTGGGGTGGGGGAGTTAGGACTTAGTACAAAGATGTTAAAGAATTAGAAAATATATTCAAATTCATTGAAAAAAAAAAACTTTTGCCAAGGTCAGCCCATCATAAAGACTTGTAGTCAAACTCAAGATTGGTAAAGAAAAAAAAGAGTATATACAAACATACAACTAAAACATAAACAATTTCTTTTAAATTACAAATGAAAGACTTCCGATTAAACACAGCAGATTTAACCCACTCACAACCCTCCACCCCAAAATTTAAAAACGACATTAAGGACCACGAAGGTATAAAGCCTGGGAGAGAAGATGACAGCAGCCAAGGATGTTGACAACGTTTCAGAAGGTGAAAGAGATGGACATGTGGGAATTGACTGAGAGGAAGAATTAAAAGGAAAGAAAAAAGGAAGGAAGGAAGGGAGAAAGGAAGAAAGAGGGAGGGAGGGAGGGAAAAAAAGAATAATAAAAATAAATAAAAGTCAACCTGAAAGGCTCAGGAATGAGGTCCCTAAGTGCCTCAGAAGGCAAACATAAAGGGTAGGGTCTGAGATTTAAGGAACAAGTGGAAAATATGGAGGAGTACTTAAATGCCCAGATCCTCTAACTAACCCTGGCATAAGATGGAATTTTACAACCTGGAAAAATGCACCAGGAAGGCTCCAATTAAGTGAGCAACAGACAGAGCTGAAGGGAGAGATGAGTCCCCACATTAAATGTCCACAAATATGGGGTCAATCTATTTAACCATTTTTAATACACAACATTTTAAAACAGTACCATGAGGACACTGTCAATACATAATTATATGCAACCAAAATCCTGGAAATACCTTCTAAATAATGGATCCTGGGTCATGTCCACAAACCCAGCTGTGATCAACCACCTAACAGTGAACACTCACCCCAGCATGTGTGGGTAGTGCAATAATAAATATAAACACAAATTTTTTTTTGAAGTATAGTTGATGTACAATATAAGTGTTAGTTTCAGGTGCATGGCAAAATGATTCAGTTATACATAGATATGTATATATCTATATTCTTTTTTTCTATTGATATAAACACTATACTAAAGAAATAAACAATAAAATGGTAAGATGTTTTATTTCTTTCCTATGTAAAATACTTATCTTTATAAAGATGGCAGCATTTTCATATTCATCCAGTTCCAGAAACATACATTAGATAGAAAATGATTATGTAACTCTTGAAGGAATCTAATAAACACACAAAATATTAAGAGGCAAAGTAATGCCACCCACTAGGATAACTGAAAGGAAGTCCAGTCTGAATTAGTGAAGGAGAGAATTTAAAGGGTTTTTAAATAAACAGAACTAAGTTCATTCAGTAAAAAGAAGCGGACATAATATGGCCTTGGAGGAAGTCAGTCAGGTCTAGGAAAGCACTGGACTTGAGTCAGAATTCGATCCTCAATCTAGCTGAGTGTAAGTCATTGTGTAAACTTCAGCAAATCACGTAACCTCTCTGGGTTTCAGCTTTTGATCTGTAAAACAAGGGCTTTGGGCTTCTCAGATTTTAAAGTACATTCAAATGACCTGGGGATCTTGTTAAACCACAGGCTCTGATTCAGTTGCTCTGGGGTGGGGCCCTACATTTTGCTTTTCTAACAAGCTGCCATGTGGACCACATTACAAGGAGCAGGGGTTAAAGGACCCCTAAAGTCCTTCCTCTCTAATGTTCTGACATTTCATTCTTAGAGCACCGGTTTTAATGACCCATTAAGAATAATTTAGCATAAGGTAGCCCCAAGGACAGTATCTGGCATGTTTGACTCAATAAATGTTTGTTCCCCATATTGGCAAAAAACACAAGATGTCTGTCAGGCTACCAAAGGCTTCCGAGACCATCTGCAGAAGAGAAAGTGGTTTCCAGAGAAAGAGGGACCTCAACCAAAGCCTCTTGTTCAGCCGTAATTAGCCCATTCTGCAGGGCCTAGTAGGGAGAGCCTCTGAGTGCTAATTGCTTGTGGGACCAGGAGTGGGGAAGAAACCTATCCTAAAGAAAGGGGTAGGAAGCACAACCTCAATATAAGGAAAGGCAGGGGCTGGGGTGGATTTGGGGCTGCTTCTGATGCTTGTGAACTGTGGTGTTGGAGAAGACTCTTGAGAGTCCCTTGGACTGCAAGGAGATCCAACCAGTCCATCCTAAAGGAGATCAGTCCTGGGTGTTCATTGGAAGGACTGATGCTGAAGCTGAAACTCCAGTACTTTGGCCACCTCATGCGAAGAGTTGATTCATTGGAAAAGACCCTGATGCTTGGAGGGATTGGGGGCAGGAGGAGAAGGGGACGACAGAGGATGAGATGGTTGGATGACATCATCGACTCAATGGACATGGGTTTGAGTAAACTCCAGGAGTTGGTGATAAACAGGGAGGCCTGGCGTGCTGCAGTTCATGGGGTCGCAAAGAGTCGGACACGACTGAGCAACTGAACTGAACTGAACTGAACTGACTGACCACACAATAGTGTTTATTGATCAATAGCTCCTAGCTCAGTTAAGAATCACTAGAGGGCTTCTCTTGTGGTCCAGTGGTTGAGACTCTGCCTACCAACGCAGGGGACACCAGTTCTAGCCCTGGTCCCGGAAGATTCCACATGCTGGAGAGCAAGTAAGCCTACGTGCCACAACGACTGAGCCCAAGCTTTAGAGCCTGAAAGCCACAACTACCAAGATCACAGGCTGCAACTATGGAAGCCCAAGAGCCTGTGGGCTCCGCAACAAGAGAAGCCACCACAATGAGAAGCCAGAGCACTGCAGCTGAATGGACCCTGCTCACTGCAACTAGAGAGAGCCTGTGCGCAAGAACAGAGACACAGCACAACGGAAAATTAATTAATTAGTTTAAAAAAAGAACCACTGGAGAAGAGCATAAATGTATACAATTAGTTTACAAAGTGATTTTAAAATTTAACAATATTAAATTTTGCAGACATTAATCACATATTTATTCCTTAATTCCTTCCTGAAAAAAAAAAGTGTTAGTTGTTCAATACGTTTTTTTATTGTTAAGTAATAAATTACTCCAAAACTTAGCAACTTAAAACAATCATAAAAATTTGTAGTCACATAAACACCCAGAATCACTGGAGACAGAGTAACCAATTCAACCCAGTTTTAATACTAAAAGTCCCCTGTCCCAGGAAACCCCCCAGTTCGGTGCAAACCAAGACCGTTGGTTACCCTATTTGGAGAGCTTGTTAAAACAGAATCCGAAGAGGCGGGTTTGGGTGTGGGTGGGGCCTGAGAATCTGCATTTCTAAGAAGCTCCCAGATGGACCACACTTGGCAGTACTGAAATGAAAGTGAAAGTCGCTCAGTCGTGTCTGACTCTTTGCAACCCCATGGACTGAGTCCGTGGACTTCTCCAGGCCAGAATACTGGAGTGGGTAGCCTTTCCCTCCTCCAGGGGATCTCCCCAACCCAGGGATCGAACCCAGGTCTCCTGCATTGCAGGCGATTCTTTATTACCTGAGCCACCAGAAGTCTCACTCTATATGAAGGACCCTGGGGAGAGAAAAGGCAATACCGAAGACATCTTTCACCACGTCTGGACCAACATGACAGAGAGTATAACCCAACAGAATCCTCCAGGCCGGTGCCCGGGTCACTGTGCCTTTGCTATTACCTGGGGGCAGGGGTGGCGGGAGGAACTGGGTCAAGGCGCAGCTTCACAGCCACATCAAGGATGGTGTGACCTCTGTCTTCAGCAGAAATCTGCTTAGGATAGCAGAGAGGTGGCTGCGACGCAGTAACTGAGGGGACTACTACAGAGATGAGGGACACCCCCCCCCCCCACCTTCCCCTAGGCCTAGGGATGCCTAGAATTACTGGCAGAGCAACAGAAGAATGCAAACTCCAAAAATCTAAGAGGACAGGTACCTGACAGGTACTGTTTCTATTACTGCATCTCTCAGCTGAGGGCTGTCACCCTAGATTCACTTCCCTTCTCTACTCTGCAGTGGCTAAGTCAGCTAAAACTACCTCCAACAATGAGAGCACCAGAGTCTCAACCTCAGCTGGAGTTTTCTCTCTTGCTCCCTGATTATGGGATCATAGGCAAGGAAACTCTCAGAGATCTGGTTTTAATCTGTCTGATGGAGATCACATTTCGAGGACTAAATGAGAAATATCAGTGCTTCAAGAGCTCTCGAGCACTAGACAAAGAGCTAATTTCCATGAATATTTATATCTCTTTCCATAGATGTTGTTACTGTTGTTAGAAACAAGTCATGCATGAGATAGTGCCTGGTCTGGGACACCCTGGTTCAGAGCAGGGTTAAGACAGATCACTTGGGCTACAATCCTAGCTTGGCCACTAGCTAGCTGAAGAATCCTTGACAATCCTGTGCCTCAGTTTCCTGTAATCTGTAATCCGAGGATGAAAATAAACCTACCCCACAGGCTGCTTTGTAGATTAAAGAGTAAATGAGTTCATCCGTGTAAAGCAATTAGAATATGTTAGGCATTATTGTAACATCCACTCAACAGCTCTTCGTTAACGAATAAATGAAGGTACTGACAGCTAGCCAGCTCCCAATTATACTAATAAAGAGTCATGGAGAGCTGCACTGACGCGAAAACCCGAAGGAATACCGTGCAGACAGATGCCGACCTATTCAGGGGCTTGATATTCTGGGAACCAAAGTACCCTCCCCTTCTTGTTCACTCCCTGCCCACCTCCCACATCCTCTCAGCCTTCTGAGTAACATCTGACTCAGAAGTTGTAAGTTCAGCTTCCTCACCCTTTCAGCTCTGCTCACCCCTCCCTCTTCTCCATCTTACACTGCACATGTACGCCTAGACCTCAGGATGGAGGGGAGGCTGCCAGCCCGTATTTCAAATTTCAAGCAACAACTTACGTGCACCCTTGAAACAACAGCAGATTTTGTCCACTGTCAAGGGAAGAAGGAAGTTTTAAAAGCACAAATGGAGCGCTTGGATTCAAATCGTAATCTACTCCCCAGCCATTCACCAAACAAGCCCACTGCACAACCTGCCTGAGATCCTGTCTCTCAAACTCATGGAAACATGTGGAAACAGATGAGATGATCTGAGGAAGTAAGCAAAGGGGGGCCGACGCTCAGGAAGAGAAAGCATTCCCGAGTCTTCTACAGTACCACGGAAAACTGCATGGCTCCTAAGAGACTGCATCAAATTCCGGAGACAGAAGGAATGTGAGAGATCTCACAGTCTCTCCTCTCCAACATCCCTGACAGGAAAACAAAAGCAAACAAACAAAAAAAATAGCCTCTGCATTAAAAATCCGCCAAGTCAGAGCACACTATACTCTTTCAAGTAGTATAGCCCTCGAAGGGCAGTGGGAACCATCGTCCACTCCCCTTCCCCCACAATGCAGGGCCACCATTCCCAACCAAGAACCTATAATCTTTCCTTGCATTAAATGATTATCACCCCTCAGCTGCATTGGCCCTTTTGCCTTCTGTCCACCTTCTTCTTTAATCAAGACCAACTTGCAGTAGGACTGCCACACCTGGCCTCCAGACCAGGAACCAACCCAGGCTGAGGGTCCCAACGTCAATGCTTCGGAATTCTGAGCAAGGCAACCACACCCTAAGGTTCAAGTCCTGAACGTCACCCACAAACAGGCTGCCTCACATTCTCCAGCAAGCTGCATACCTTTTTTTTTTTTCCCTCGTAATCCACATTCAACCCCACCCCCACCTCACCCCCGTCCCCTTTGCAGACCTAAGGCCAATAGGCCACATGCTACCTTGGGCTACAGAGACCTAAGAGCCCATTTTAGGATTTGATCAGAAGCTGAGACTAGGCCCAGGGCCAAGTTCCTGGAGAAGGTAGACAGGCCACTGTGGGAATCAGCCTCGTCAGCTCTAATCCTGCTCTGTTACTTTGAGTGACTGTAAATCACTCCAAAACAAGGCACTCCTTCCATTTCCCCCCTCTTTCCTCCTCTTCTCACTCTGAACAGAGTAGGTGTGGCTGTGATTCACAATGACAGAGTGAAAACCAAGTCTATGGGACGCAGATTCGGGAAGTCAGTGCCCTTCATACTATAACAACTTCCCCAACCTCCTCCACCATCGCTCCCCAAGCCTCTCAAGGCCTCTGCCCACTCCCTGGCTTTGCCAAACCTCAAAGGGCCTGAGCCAACAGGCTCCTCAGCCACTCCCAGACTCAGAGCAATACCAGGGAAAGGTAAAGAAACAAGACTGACTGGTTCCAGCCCTCCTCACCCATTACTAACCTCTCTGCTCCACTAGGGCTTGGCACCTCACCCACCCACCAACACCCTCCTGCTCTATCAACTGCCATCTCACACCTTCCTCCCGCTCAGGCTACCTGACTTCCGCTCCCCAACTCTCTCCCTGAAGCATCTTTGTTGTTGGTGGTGGTGATGTTCAGTCGCTCAGTCATGTCAGACTCTTTGCAACCTCACGGACTGCAGCACACCAGGCTTCTCTGTTCTTCACCGTCTCTCCAAGCTTGCTCAAACTCATGTCCATTGTGTCGGTGATACCATCCAACCATCTTGTCCTCTGTCGTCCCCTTCTCCTCCTGCCTTCAATCTTTCCCAGCATCAAGGTCTTTTCTAATTAGTCAGCTCTTTGCATCAGCTGGCCAAAGTATTGGCTCTTCAGCTTCAGTACCAGTCCTTCCAATGAATATTCAGGGTTGATTTCCTTTAGGATGAACTGGCTTGATCTTGCAATCCAAGGGACTCTCAAGAGTGTTCTCCAACATCACAGTTCAAAGTCATCAATTCTTCGGCACTCAGCCTTCTATATGGTCCAACTCTCACATCCATACGTGACTACAGGAAAAACAGTAGCTTTGACTAGATGGACCTTTGGCGGCAAAGTAATGTCTCTTATTTTTAATATGCTGTCTAGGTTTGTCATAACTTTTCTTCCAAGGAGCAAGCGTCTTTTAATTTCATGGCTGCAGTCACCATCTGCAGTGATTTTGGAGCCCAAGAAAATAAAATCTGTTACTGTTTCCCCATCTATTTGCCATAAAGTGATGGGACTGAATGCCATGATCTTAGTTTTTTGAATTTGAGTTTTCAGCCAGCTCTTTCACTCTCCTCTTTCACCTTCATCAAGAGGCTCTTTAGTTCCTCTTCACCTTCTGCCATAAAGGTGGTGTCATTTGCATATCTGAGGTTATTGATGTTTCTCCCGGCAATCTTGATTCCAGCATGTGGTTTGTCCAGCCTGGTGTACTTTGCATGGTGTACTTTGCATATAAGTTAAATAAGCAGGGTGACAATATACAGCCTTGACGTACTCCTTTCCCGATTTGGAACCAGTGTGTTGTTCCATGTCTGGTTCTAACTGTTGCTTCTTGACCTGCCTGCAGGTTTCTCAGGAGGCAAGTGAGGTGGTCTGGTATTCCCATCTCTTTGAGAATTTCCCACAGTTTGTTGTGATCCACACAGTCAAAGGCTGTGTGAAGCATCTTGGATAACAGTTAAATGTAACTTAGCAATGTTACCAGTGAGAGACTGAAAATACAAATGGACAATGGCTAGATCACACATAAAAACAGAACCCTGACCTACAACCTGCAACCACTGGTCTAGTAAGTCAAACCACCTCTGTAACAGTAAGTCCCAAATGATCAGGATTTAGTCAGTATTGGCCAGTTTCCCTAATATTTGCCCATGCCTAAAACTTAAGACCAATCAGAGAAAGCCAAATACACTCCCCTAACCAATGGGATGCCTGCTGTTAGAGGGAAGCCATCTCCAGCTTCCCCATGGCAACATCCTCCAGCCAACCGGAGCACACCTGAAGACTTCCTTTTTCCACTGTAAAGTTGTGACACTCCCCAGCCTGTCTTTGAGTCTCTGACAAACATAAGGGATGATGGCTGACTCTCCTGCTAGAGGAAGCTCTATATAAATAGCCTTCGCCTATTCTCATGGAGTAGTCTTCATTTATTTCCATACCAGATTCCTAATACAAGCCACAGTTCCTACTCACAAGGATCTCTCACACTAGTAAACAATTACACTGCAATATGGTGTAAGCATATAGGACAAAGGTATTATATAGATATGTATGTATACAAGGAAGTATGTAGTGTCCCACAGAATATAGTACAGAGGCATGCATGTGGTGTCTCTGGTGCTGCAAAGGGAAATGGAAAACTCCAAGGGGCTTCCAAGAGGGAGGGCAGTTGGTCTGGTTTTGAAAACTGCTCGGCACTCACTAAGTAGCCAGCTGTAGGGGAAGGGAAGAGCAGGTCTCCATTCTTCTCCTTCCTTCCCCTCTCCTTTCCCACTGTAGACCACCTTTGCTTTTTGACCTTCTCCAGTAAATCCCATTTTTTTTTTTTTACATTTTCCGTTTCTCACTCTACTGAGTAATTCATCTCATTCTAAAATGTGTTAGATGTACTGACGAACCTCTTTCCAGTGAAGGAATACTGACACAGATGTAGAGAATGGACATGTGGACACAGGAGGGAAGGGGAAGGTGGGATGAATTGGGAAATTAGGATTGACATATATACACGACTATGTACAAAACAGATAGCTCATGAGGACCTGCTATAAAGCTTAAGAAGCTCAGCCCCGTGCTCTGTGATGACCTAGAGGGATGGGAGTGGGGCGGAGGTCTACGGAAGAGGGGATACGTACATACATATAGCTGATTCACTTCATTGTACAGCAGAAACTAACAAAGCATCATAAGGTAATTATAGTCCAATTAAAAAAATAAAAATAAAATAAAATGTGCTGGAGACAGCTTTACCACTGTTCTCCTGGCCAAAGAAAAGAATATTGTGCACTGACCTGGCCAGCCCAACTGAACACAATCTCCTATTTGCTTCGATCTTCTTTAAAGAGTATCTACTCTGGAGTCAAGGTCCTGCATTCATTCGAGCCCTCTGCATCTGGCTCTCACCCTCACTGCTCAGCTAGCTCTGGCTCCAACTGACAGAGTCACCAGAACTAAAGACTTGTTCTCAGTCTCCATTCCCATGGCTCCCATTCTTCTAGTTTCCTTGATGCTCTCCTAGTTCAGTCTCCCTTTGACCTATGTGGGCACTGCTCCTTCTCCTCCACATGTACCATCTGAACTTAGTCTTTCCAAGAATCTGTCCTTGATGGCTACTAAACACATCAAAAGAAGCTCAACGTTGCTCATCATTAGAGAAGTGTAAATCAAATCTACAATGACATATCACCTCTTACTGGTCAGAATGGTCATCATCAAAAAAATCTAGCAACAATAAATGCTGGAGAGGGTGTGGAGAAAAGGGAACACCCTTGCACTGTTTGTGGGAATGTAAATTGATACAGCCACTATGGAAGACAGTATGGAGACTCCTTTAAAAACTAGGAATAAAACTACCATATGATCCAACAACCCCACTACTGGTCATATTTCCCTGAGAAAACCATAAACGAAAAAGACTCATGTACTCCACTGTTCATTGCAACACTATTTACAATAGCTAGGACATGGAAGCAACCTAGATGTCCATCGACAGATGGGTGAAAAAGCTGTGGTACATATATGCAATGGAATATTACTCAGCCATAAAAAGGAACACATTTGGGTCAGTGCTAATTAGGTGGATGAACCTAGAGCCTATCATACAGAGTGAAGTAAGTCAGAAAGAGAAAAACAAATATCATATATTAACACATATTGATGGAACCTAGAAAAATGGTACTGATGAATAGGTTATTTGCAGGGTAGCAGTAGAGACTCAAAAAAAGAACAGACTTATGGACACATATATAGGTAGGAAGAAGAGGGTGGGACGAATGGAGAGAGCAGCCTGGAAACATATACACTAACATATGTAAAGTAGATAGCCAGTGGGAATCTGCTGTATTCTGGGAATCTGACTCAGGGAATTCTAACTGGGGCTCTGTGACAACCTAGAGGGGTAGGATATGGCAGGAGGTAGAAGGGAGGCTCATGAGGAAGGGAACATGTATATACTTATGGCTGATCCACGTTGATGTATGGAAGAAATCAACAGAATTTTGTAATTATCCTTCAACTAAAAATAATGAAAAAATTGGAAAAAAATAAGAACAAAAGAATCTGTCCTTGGTCCTCTTATTCTTACCAACCTCAAGGCTTCAAGCGACCATTGAGTCACCATCACTGCAGAAACTTACTGTCCACACACTCAGTTCCCTGTTGATTTCATCTCTCCAAATTCCTAACATCACCTCAAATTCAGGATCTCCAAAACAACTAAGCATCTTTCTTCCCAAATCTTTTTTTGTCCTCCTATAGAACCATACATGACAGTGGCACCATAAAGAAGACTGAGGGCCGAAGAACTGAGGCTTCCAAACTGTGGTGTTGGAGAAGACTCTTGAGAGTCCCTTGGACAGCAAGGAGATCCAACCAGTCCATCCTAAAGGAAATCAACCCTGAATATTCACTGGAAGGACTGATGCTGAAGCTGAAACGCCAAAACTTTGGCCACCTGATGTGAAGAGCTGACTCACTGAAAAAGACCCTGATGCTGGGAAAAACTGAGGGCAGGAGGAGAAGGAGGGTACAGAGGATGAGATGGTTGGATGGCATCACCAACTCAGTGGGCATTAGTTTGAGCAAACTCTGGGAAACAGTGAGGACATGGAAGCCTGGTGTGCTGCAGACCATGGGGTCACAAAGAGTCAGACATGACTTAGCAACTGAACAACAACAATGGAACCATATGGGGCACTAGTGGGAAAGAGCCTGCCTGTCCAATGCAGGAGATGCAGAAGAAGTGGGTTCAACCCTTGGGTCATGAAGATGCCCGGAGTAGGAAATGGCAATCCACTCCAGTATTCTTGCCTGGGAAATCAGGCAAGAAACCTAATGGGCTACAGTTCATGGGGTCGCAAAGAGTAGGACACACCTTAGCACTATAGAACCATATATCCAAATCAACCAGTCCCAAACCTGTAGTGTTCCATCTTCCCTCTTTGGTTCCCTTGAACCTCAACATCTGTCATTAAGTCCTTCCAGTTTCCTTTCCACCTTATCATCTACACACAGTCCTCATTTCCTGCTGTTATGACTGTGGGGCCAGGCCTCAGGACTTTTAGAAGAGATGTAACAACTCCTCAACAGCCCCTAAGCCTCCAGTCAGTTCCCACACTATCTACTGCAAGGAAACCTGCCCTTGATCACACCAGGTTCTCCACGGTTGTAAATGATGGGAAAATGTCGACATAGGGAGAGGAGGATCAACCAGGGCAACCCTGACTTCCATTTCCCAAGATTCACTCCACAGCAGTTAAGCAATTGCAGATGGCTGAGCTTATATAGTTACTTTGGTCAACATCTCAGCCCAGCAAGTCAACGGGAACACAGTAGACAGTTTCCTAGGCTACCGTCTTCACACGGAGATTCTGAAATATGCTCCAAGCGTCTGCAAGCTTTTGTCTACTCTGCTGTGGAAGACCAAGTTAGAGAACGAAGTTAGAAAGCCCATCAGACTATCTGATGTTAAAACAAAAGGAGGGGGGCACTTCAGAAGGTTTGCCAACCAAGAAAAATTCCATCCAGTGATAGTGAAAGTCCCAAGGTAAAAAGAATTGGGAGGAACAGAGTAGGAACCACAGAGTCTCTGAGTATCTCCTTACATGGTATTTGCCATCCACTACGGGATGACTGTTTCATTTTATTAGGGTAGCTAGATGATTTCCTTACAGCTCTTTTTTCGGCTGCACTGCCTGGCATGTGTGATCTTAGTTCCCCAACCAGGGGTTGAATCCACGCCCTCTGTTGTGGAAGCGTGGAGTCTTACCCACTGGACCAACAGAAAAGTCTCTCTGGTACCATTTTTTAGACCACTCACTCCCTGTACTAAACCTGCAATGATTATCAATGGCTCCTCACTGCCCAGAAACAACTAAGTGCCTGGGTCTTCCAACTACAACGCACTGCCTTCTGGTGAAATCCAACCTGCTGTTCTGCCCCATTTCCCACCCACCTTTTACACATCAGTCACACTGAAATGCAGACCCTGCGCGTTTGTGCCTTCATATGCTTTCTTACCCTGTCCCCTCCATCTGGGATTCATTCATTCTCAGTGGAGAGCTGCCTGTGCCCTCTGCAATGAGCTCGGATGCCTTTTCCTCACCTTCCCATATCGAATATTACCCATCCTTTTTGGCCCCCTTTAAGGGTCACTGCATCCTCGGGGCCACCAGATTCCCTTAATCAGATGTAGTCTTTCCCTCTTCTGACCACTCAACTTTTCAGAGCACTGGTGGGGTCCTAGGGCTTACCTGGTGGCTCAAGGCAGTAAAGAATCTGCCTGTAATGCAGGAGACCAGGGTTTGAGCCCTGAGTTGGGAGGATCCCCTGGAGAAGGAACTGGCAACCCACTCCCTGGAGAATTTCATGAACAGAGGAACCTGGAGGGCTACTACTCCAACTGCCTGGAAATGAGTTATTTGCTTGTCTGTCTTCTCCAGAATGGGCTTCCCTGACATAAAGAATCTGCCTGCAATGAGGGAGACCTGGGTTCCATCCCTGGGTTGGGAAGATCCCATGGAAGAAGGCATGGCAACCCACTCCAGTATTCTTGCCTGGAGAATCCCATGGACAGAGGAGCCAGGCGGGCTACAGTACATGGGGTCGCAAAGAGTCGGACATGACTATGAAGTCAATGAGGGCCAGCACAGGGACCTCACATCTCTCTCGGGAAAACTATTCAAGGACCATTCATCTGTTAAATGAATGAACTGATTCATGAGTGCTTTATTCCCATAAACTTCCTTACACTTCTTTCTCACCATATTAGCACCTGGTTCTTCACCAAATATTAAAAATTAAAAGGCAGGAAGAAAACTGCTCCAGGGTCAAGAATTTGTCGCGCAAAAGCCACAGCGGGGCCGGAAGCGTGACAGTGCAGGCGGCTCACCCTTCCACGCCCTCTCGCTCGGGGCGCGGCTCTCCCAGGGGGCGCCGCCGCCCGCCGCTCGCGCCCAGCCCCCACTCGCGCCTGGTCCCCGGGGGGCGCGGGCCGGGCGGCAGGGCACTCAGCTCCCCGCAGCCCGGGTGCGAGAGCCGGGAAGCCAGCGCGGGAAGCCCACCAGGATCTCGGAGCCCCGCCCTCCCGATCTCCGACCTGCGCCCCACTCCCGGGCTCCGCGCCAGCCCGGCCCAGGGGCGGGGGAGCGCCGCGCCCGCTCCCCGCCGGCACTCACCGTCCTGGCTCCGCTCTCGGGGCGCGCCTCGGGCCAGGCTGAGCAGCAGCAGCAGCAACAGGCGGCCTAGCGGGATGCCGACGCCCCAGGGTCCCCGGGCCATGCCGCCGCCGCCTCCCTCCCGGCGCACCCGGACTCCTCCTGCGGCTCCGAGGCGCCGAGATAAGAGGACTGGCGCCCCGGGGAGGGGACCGCGCTGGGCGCTTCCGGCGCCGCACGGGGGAGCGGAGGGTGCCGCGGAGTCCCGGGGTGGGGGAGCGGCTCGCGGGCCCTTCCTCCCCAGCAGGCCCGCGCCCCGGAGGATGCTCGTTCAGGCAATCCCTCCTGCACCGGCCGTGCACCTGCTGCGCGCCGGGTGCTGGGGGCCCAGGGACACCCGGCGGGCCCGGCCTAGTGACCCCCGAACGTAGAGTTCCCCAATGCGCCGGGAGGAAACGAGTCCTGTGCCCTAAGCCTGTGGAACGATCGCGGGATCCTAGGGGCTCAGGGAGGCACTCCCGGGGTGGCAAAGGAAGAGGGGTGAGGGGCAGAAGGAACAGGAATCTTTCAGGAGCTGAAAGAGAGCTGGGTGAGGTGGCTGGAGCGCCAAGGGCGAGAAACCCGCCGGTCCAGGCCACCCCGACGACAGGCTTGACCAGGCGACAAGACCGTCAGTGGCTTCAGAGCTGGTAGGACTTCCTGCTACTCCGGGGACAGTCAGCCTGGGGCGTCAGAGAGGCTTCAGGAAGATGTAAGCGAAGACCTGGGGGTGAGAAGGGCCCAGAGAGGAATCTAAGCGGTGAGAGGCGTGGGTAAAGAGACTAGAGGGCGCGCATTCTAGAAATGGGGAGGGGGGCCTCCTTAGAGGGAGAACGGACAGTTGGAGAGAGGCAGTGAGCTGCGGAGATAAAGAAGACCTCATAAACCCAGGAAGGAGGTTGCTGAGAAGCCGTCACCGGGATCTCATCGGAAAGTCTCCCCGGGTTGGCTCTGTAGGACTGGGAAAGGGGCCCGGGAGGCAGGGAGCCCGCCCAGAGCTGCTTCAGAGAGCCAGGCAAGAGAGGACACGTCCCGGAGCGGAGCACTGGCTCGGAGTGTGGAGGGAAGTAACACGTGAGAGTCGTATTGGGTGGAATCCACTGCATCTCATGACCAGTGGACTGTGGTGGACAAGCAAAGAGAAATGACAGATGTCACCGGAACGTTTGGTTTGGGCAGCTGGGTTGATGGCGGTGGGAGTCGCTGACATAGAAACACAAAGGGGGTTGTGGCAAGCTGGGGTAGGGAGAGGCTGCAGGGAGTGAAAACATAAGTTCCAGGTTGAACGTTTTCAGCTTGAGGTGTCTGTTTTGTGGCGCACCCCAAGAGCAGCGGCCCCCTCCACTTCTTCACCCATATCCTCACTGGCTTTCTGTGCCATGGGCCCGCTCTCGCCCTCACCACCCAGGACCACACCCATATAAGGGCTCAACTTGCTGGGCAGCCTTAAAAAGAAGTGGTTAAAAATAAATTTCCTAGGCCCTTTTGCATCAGGCTTCCTTGCTAATTTTTTGCTTGGGGAAGATAAGGGCCTGCTTTGGGGAGTACTATGGACAGGGCAGGTAGTGCAAGCTATCTCCTATTATTTAGACAGTGTCTTTAAGCTCCGCTCACCGTGAACTCTGAAATCATGTCATTGTTTCAACAAAAATACATTCAGGACATTTTCACCAACCTATACCTCTTCGCTGCCATGCTCCGCTGCAAAATAAATACATACATTTTAATACTTTTGTGTACATATGCTTATAAATACGTGTATGTGTATAGGTCAGTGTGCTTCTGCTGAATCACTCAGTTGGTCCGGCTCTTTGCGACCCCATGGGCTGTACCCATCCCTTCCCCCACCCCCCACCCCAGCTCCTCTGTCCAGGGGGATTCTCCAGGCAAGAATACTGGAGTGGGTTGCCATGCCTTCCTCCAGGGGATCTTCCCAACCCAGGAATGAACCCCAGGTCTCTCACATTACAAGCAGATTCTTTCCTGTCTGAGCCACCGGGGAAGCCATATACATTTTTAATTGGTGATGTCAGGGAAAAAATATCCAAAACTTGGAAATGGACAACAGATTACTGGGTGTCTTTTCAATGGGGTGCTAGGTGTTGTGTGGTAGCCCTTCTGAAGATTATTTTATTCTAGAGGGTTGTGCACCATTTGGGGTTTTATTTATTTATTTATTTATTTTAATCTTTTGAGTGAGTCTTATGGCATGTAAAATCTTAGCTCCCGAAACCTGTGTCTCCTGAATTGGAAGCTCAGAGTCTTTCTAAATTTTGAAAATTTTATGTTAGTACAATAGATGATGCACTTATATCCTACATTAGATTGTGTGACTTTCATTAGTTCTTTTTATTGGCTCATTTTTTGTTTTCAAACAAATATTTTTTGTAAAAACAAACTACATCCTACCCAATGGTAAGTTCACGGAGTCACACAATGAAAAATTATCAGTACTCGTCGCTAGAATAAAAGAGAATATTGAACCAGTGTTAATTAAATTTGGCATTGAGATTATTACCAAGAAAATATTTAGCTTAAGAAAAATGTTCTTCTTTTAAGAGAGCACAGTCAGTACACCAAAGTCTTCTAAAAGAGAATTTACAGAGAACCTTTTTTTCCCATGATATCAAGATTTTAATGGTTTCATCAAAGAAAAAAATGACTTTTGGTTTCAAGATGGCATCATAAATTCTGAAAGAGCTCTCTCTCCTATCTCCTCAGTTCAGTTCAGTCACTCAGTCGTGTCCAACTCTTTGCGACCCCATGAATCGCAGCACGCCAGGCCTCCCTGTCCATCACCAACTCCTGGAGTTTACTCAAACTCATGCCCATCAAGTCGGTGATGCCATCCTGCCATCTCATCCTCTGTCGTCCCCTTCTCCTCCTGCCCCCAATCCCTCCAAGCATCAGGGTCTTTTCCAATGACTCAACTCTTCGCATGAGGTGGCCAAAGTACTGGAGTTTCAGCTTCAGCATCAGTCCTTCCAATGAACACCCAGGACTGATCTCCTTTAGGATGGACTGGTTGGATCTCCTTGCAGTCCAAGGGACTCTCAAGAGTCTTCTCCAACACCATAGTTCAAAAGCATCAATTTTTTAGTGCTCAGCTTTCTTCACAGTCCAACTCTCACATCCATACATGACCACTGGAAAAACCATAGCCTTGACCAGATGGACCTTTGTTGGCAAAGTAATGTCTCTGCTTTTTAATATGCTATTTAGGTTGGTCATAACTTTCCTTCCAAGGAGTAAGCGTCTTTTAATTTCATGGCTGCAGTCACCATCTGCAGTGATTTTGGAGCCCCCAAAAATAAAGTCTGACACTGTTTCCACTGTTTCCCCATCTATTTCCCATGAGGTGATGGGACCAGATGCCATGATCTTCGTTTTCTGAATGTTGAGCTTTAAGCCAGCTTCTTCACTCTCCTCTTTCACTTTCATCAAGAGGCTTTTTAGTTCCTCTTCACTTTCTGCCATAAGGGTGGTGTCATCTGCATATCTGAGGTTATTGATATTTCTCCCGGCAATCTCAATTCCAGCTTGTGCTTCTTCCAGCCCAGCATTTCTCATGATGTACTCTGCATAGAAGTTAAATAAGCAGGGTGACAATATACAGCCTTGACGTACTCCTTTTCCTATTTGGAACCTATCTCCTAAATCCCAGTAAAATATAAAATGTCCAGAGAGACACATACCCGATTAAGTATGCAGTAGTGCTTTCAAACAGGAAAAAATGACATCAGTGAACCAGATAGCTTTGAAAACTGTGTTAGATTAGATTTGCCACATGGCCTCCACAAAAATGTCCACTAAAAGAGATGGGAGATGAGAAAAAAATTTTAAATACATGTGATTAAAAAAATTTTTAAATTATATGCATAACTTTTGTACATATTAATATAATGTACAGTTATTATCATATTTTCAAATTTACTCCAGTACCAATGTGTAAGAATTGTTGAAATAAATGAAATGTACACTTCTCCCTAGTTCAAAGCATTTTATTTTCCTCATCTGTGTACATATTATTCACTATTATCTGCTCCTTCTTCAAGTTTCAGGCCAGCAAATGCCAGTTTCCTACTCTCCAAAAAACTATCATTTTCCACACTTAAAAAAAAACTTTAAACTTCTCTTTAAAAAGTTTTTTACAGTAATTTACTCATCAGTAAGCCTTCATATGATTAAATAAAATATTTAAATCCTACCTAAAATATTGAGGTTTACTGGCCAATATTGTGGAAGTGATCTTAAGGGCCATCAAACAGTCTTGTATACATAATCCAGACAGCTTCCTGACTCATTTCTGTTTCCCATCATCGAAGTCTAAGAAATACTGAAGTCTATTTTAATATATCTTGCTACAAAATCAAAACATTCTGTGACAACAAAGAATGCCCATGTTCACAGTAGCATTATTCACATGAGCCAGAGGATGGAAGCAATCCAAATATCCGTGAAAGGATGGGTGGATAAACAAAACGTAGTAGAGACATACAATGAAATATTATTTGACCTTAAAATGGAAGTAGGGACTTCCCTGGCCATCCAGTGGTTAAGACTTTACCTTCCAGTGGAGGGAATAAGGCTTTGATCCCTGGTGGAAGAACTAGGATCCCACATGGCTCAAGTTTTGGCAAAAATAATAATAATAATAATAAGATTTTAAAAAAAGAAGCAGAAGCAATATTGTAAAAACTCCAATAAAGACTTTAAAAACAGTCCACATTAAAAAAAAAAAATCTTTAAAAAAAGGAAGTAAATTCTGACACATGCTACATTGTAGATGAAACTTGAGAACATTATGCTAAGTGAAATAAACATTATGCTAAGTGAATAAATATAGTACTTATGGTAAGTATTATAAGTTTCCACTTATATAAGGTGGAAAATTCATAGAGACAGAAGTAGAAGGAGTTTGGAGAAGAGGGAAATGGGAAGTTGATGTTTAATTAGTAGAGTTTCACTTTTTCAAGATGAAAAGTTCTGTGGGTGGATGGTGGTGATGGTTGCAAACAAGATGAATGCCACTGAGCTGTACATTTAAAAATGATGAAAATGATTTTTAAAAATCAATGAGGAAAAAAATGTAGGTACCTATTTTTATTTTACCAGGCAGGCACTAACATATAGGACTCCCCACATTAACTTTGGATCTTAATAAATCAGAATGATAGGAAAGGTCTCTTGGAAAGCCCCATCCCCCAATCCCTGAGATATAGATGGATGGGATTCCTAGAGAGCCCTGAGTGGCCTGTGAGGCAGCCAGGAGTGTGGAGAGGAGAAGTCCAGCAAATAGAAAGTGGACACTGGTCCTAGGGTCTCTACATTTCCCCCCAGGCTGCTCTTCAGGGTGTCTCCTTACAATATAAAGTCTGGTGTTTGCCTGGTGGCTTCTCATCCCGACATGATACAAAGCCAGAAGGAGAAGGGAGACATGGAGGCTGGATATCAAATATCTTGGAACTTTCCTGGAAAAATCCCTTGCTTGGTCATCACACTCCTAACCAGAAATGACTTACTGCTTTCTCCAGAGGCTGGCTTGGGAATACTGGAAGGCTTGCAAATTGGAAATAAATTGCTTATCTGTGGGTGTTTCAGGAATGGTTTGAATATGTAATTGTAATGAGTTTGATAAGCTGCGTGTTGAACTTATTGCTTAAAGTTGGCATTAACTCGCAAATGATTTAAATATTTGAAGCCTCTGGATTACGCTGGTTGAAAAACTGAGTGCTTGAAATGATAAAAGTGAGCCCCCTCTGTAACACCACACTCCACGCTCACACACATTTGTCACACACATCTATCCCTAGCTGACATGACCTCTGAGAACACTGCCAGGCCACCTGTAAGAGGCCACGTTGACCCTCCGAGGATGGAGTCAACCTCTTAAGCAAATTTGTCCAGACTGATAGCAGGAACCTGTCTCTATGGAGAAAAGCCCTGCTGATGACTGTCTCTAAGTCAAGTGCAGGTAAACTTGTCATTCTTAAAGGCTCAATGACTCTCAGACACTTCACTGTGATGGGAGAAACAGCAAGTGGGATTATCCTGCCTTCCTCCACACGCCTCTCCCTCCCCCGAACACACACACAAACCAAACATCCTACCTGCAGTTAGTTTGTGGAGCTTGGGCCACAAATAGACTACTGGCTGTTACATCTGACTGTGCTAGAAGCCATCCAGACACCAGGGTTCTCAGAAATCAAAGCAGACGTGGGTGGGAAGGGGTGACTCAGCAGAACAGTGGCCCCTCCCCACTTTGCACTGGTAAGTGCACTCTGATAGAAGATTTGGAATTTTTTTTTAATGTGGACCATTTTTAAAGCTTTTATTGAGTTTGTTACAATATCGCTTCCATTTTATGTTTTGGTTTTTGGCCTTGAGGCATGTGAGATCTTGGTTCCTCAACCAGGCATCCAACCTGCACCTCCTGCATTGGAAGGCAAAGTCTTAGCCACTGGGTCACCAGGGAAGGCCCTGGAAGCTGTGGATTTGGAAGCAAACTTCAGACATTCCAGCTGAAGTTCAGAGAGCTGCTGGCACGGTATTGGCCCGTCCTTGCCCCTTCCCCCTCCCCTTGGTGGGAGGGGTAACACCAAGCAAGACTAGGGCTCTGTCACCCAATTTCTCTCTCTCTCTCTCTCCTCACACACACACAAACACAGAGTCACCTGCCTCACAAGAGGAAGCCTCAGCTGTTGGTATGTTTGTTCCACAAACCCCAAAAGGAAGCCTGCTGACAGCCCATTTCCGGACCAAGAATCAGCCAGAGGACCCTTGCAGGCACCCACAGCCCTGAGAAGTGGGGTGCATCTAACCATGACTGACACAATTGCCAAGGAAGCTCACAACAGCTCTGAAGCCTGATGGAGCTATACCTTGCTTAATAAGTACCAGCCAACAGTGAAGACCCATCACTGACCTTAGCAAATAGTACAATCTTTAAAATAGAAATAGTTTACTCAATTATTTTGCAATGGCCTTAGCCACAGGTTTGACTGATTTCTTTGTTAACTGCTGGGTTTTGTGCCCTGTGGCTTCCTATTTCACCCTCCTGCTCCTCCCCTTCCTCCTTCTTCTTCAGCTTCTAGTACATCTGTTGAGTATCTCTTTCAGAAAGTGGTTCCTGGACGGTAAACTTTCAGAATCTTTGCATATCCAAATATATCTTGATTTTTGTTTCCATCATTTACTTAAAGATTCACTGAGTTGGGAATTCTGAATTCACAATAATTAAATGATAGGGTAACAGCATCTAAGTTGGGTTCAAAATAATCTTTCCTTAGAATTTTGTCTTCTGTATTAGTGTTGCTGATGAGAACCACAGACTGATTTGATTACCGATTCCTTCCAGGTAATGTGTCTCTCGTTCTGCTCAACCCAAGCTTTGGGGATTTTCTGTCTATCCTTGGAATTCAGAAATTTCATGAGGGTGTAGTTTTTCATCATTCTTGCCCAGCACTCATTGAGCCCTTTCAATTTATAGATTTGAGCCTTTCTTCAGCAGAGACATTTTTTTCTTTTGATTCATTGACTCTTTTATTCTCTTGATTCTATTTCTCTCCTCTGGAATGTCTGGTAGGCAGCTTCTAAAAGTTTGCCTATAGCTTCCATGGCTCAGTATGTATTTTATTCTCATTATCATCTTTGCGTTTATTCACTGAATATGGAGGAAGGCTCTAACACTGTCTTCCTGTTCACAATTTGGTCTTCATTCATCCCTATTCTGCTCTTCAGTTCATCCACTGAAATATTTTTTTATTTCCGCATTGATGTTTTTCCCAAGCATGAATTTCCAAGAACTCTTTCTTTTTATAGAATGCCATTATTTCTGTAAATGGAACTTCCTGACTTCCTCAAGTATACCAACTATCGTATTTTAACTTTCTTTTTTTGGCCATGCCTTCATGACATGCAGGATCTGGGTTCCCAGACCAGGGATCAAATCTGTGCCCCCTGCAGTGAAACCTCAGAGTTTTAACCACTGGACTGCCAGGGAAGTCCCCCAACTATGGTATTTTAACTTCTTTTCTTTCTTGATTAACACTTTCATCAGCAGCTCGTTCATTTATTTGTAGCATCGGATGACACTTTTGTTGGTTTTCCTCATTTGTTTCATGCTTTTTGAATGCCCGTTAGTTTTCATATGAGATTTTCATCTGTTTAGAATAAGAAGTTCAGTTATATTTCCCAAGGCCAGGTGAGAATCCCTGCTTTCTTAGGAGTAAATAGAGATTTGGTTACAGTGGTCCTAGCTCTAATGGTTTTGAGGGTGGAAGGGAAAAAGTGTACACTGGCTACTTTCTCTGGCTCCAGTGCCTTCTCTGGGAGCCTCAAGTATCATAACTCTCACCTTATTTGGCAAACAATAAGCTTTACTTAAAATTTTTACTTGGGGGATCCACCACTTCTACGGCAGAGAATGGGTGCAGATGTTTACAGCTCATGAATTAATTACCAGCTCACCATCATATCAGTTCCTTCTCCCTGTCCCTGATATCTCTGAACTTGAGGTTATTCTGGTGTTTCAAATAGAAAGTTCACTTTTTGAATAGCCTCTCTTTCTGTTTTCGTGGGTTGTAGGTGCATTGGCTGTTTTGTGCATTTATTAATCTGATCACAATCAGCTTTATATCTTACACAAATAACCTCTATTTTGGTGCTCTGATAATACCCTGCCTGGATTTCCAGTTCCACTTTTAGGAGATTCTGTTTTGTTTTTTCCTGTCTGTTTTTTTGTTGTTGTGGTGGTTGTTGTTGTTGTTTAAACTTACATGGGATTCCCAGGTGGCGCAGTAGTAGAGAATCCATTTGCCAATGCAGGAGAGGCAGGAATCACAGGTTCGATCTTTGGGTTGGGAAGATTCCCTGGAGTAGGAAATGGCAGCCCACACTAGTATTTTTGCCTGGAAAATTCCATGGACAGAGGAGCCTGGTGAGCAACAGTCCATGGGGTTGCAAAGAGTCAGACACGACTGAGTGACTGCACACACACATAATTTACGTACAGTGAAATCCACAAATATTAAGTATACATTTCTACTTCCAAAGTTTCCCTTTAAGTGACTTTTCAGCATTTAATTGTCTGTCCTTCCCATTAGACTCAGGGCTGTGAAGGCCATATTAACCAGCTATCCTTATATCTGGAACAACTCTTGGTATCTAGCAAGTATTCTACATGTTGGAAGAAGAAAGGAAGATTGGAGTCAAGTCACTGTCTGTCCTCAGTTGCCAGTGGGTGTTAATATTCAGCTCAGCTACTCATCCTTGGAGGAAGCCAATGTAGACAATCCTCAGATGAGTCACCTCCCTACATGTCTCATTTCCTGTTCATTCAAGGGCTCCATGGCTCCTGGATGATCTATCCCCAGGGGACTGTCTCCCACAGTGACTGTCTCCTGGACTCTGATGTCACCCCACATTGTACTGACTTGCTCCCACAGTGGTTTTCAAATGGATATGAGTGAGAAACTTTGAGTCTGTGCCAAAGTGGGTAATGGAAAAGGAAGCGTTGTATTAGCCAGTTCAAAAGATTTCTTGTGCTTTGATTTTCTCTGGCAGGTTTGTGGAATAAACCCTAAGCACTCACAGGTAATTTTTTTTAATCAAATTATTCTTTGTCATCATGGCAGTTACTTCTTGTGTATATCAATAATTTGCCAATATCTCATAGTATTGGGCTGACAGGCCATAGACCTTAGACGCTCACATAAAACACAGGCTGTCAAACATCATCTAAATCAAGTCACCTGCACCTTCCCAAACAGACTAGCTCTCCATATTGCCAACTCACCAGCTGCTGTCAGAGTTCCTCTTTCCTGAATCCCTCTGCTTCACTTCCCTGCTGCATACTACTTGGGAGACTTTTCATTCACATGACTTCACATGATCCAAAATGTTGAAAGCAAAACTGGAAGTTGTTGACTCCCATAATCTGAGAGGTGCACTGACAGATCTGACTTAGGTGTGACTTGACGAAACGCAAACAGTGCCCCTGGAGTCCAGTTTCTCTCTCTTAGCTCTGCTTGCTCTGTGCTTCAGGTTTTCACTGCATTACTACGTGATAGCTGCTGCAGATCAGTTGTTACATCATCTCAGCTTCAAATCCAATGGACAGAGAAAGCTTCTCTTCCCCAGAAGTGACACAAAAGCCTTGAAACTTTTTCTCCCTTGGGACAGAGGTATCCATAGCCACACCATGGTCCTGGATAAGAGGATCAATAAATATCCTAGAGCTACTAGAGCTCAGCCTGAGTGTGGGGTCAGCCTCACCCGAACCCCAAGGACTGAGCCAGGAAGGAGGGATTCACGATACAGGGAAACACTTTTGTCAGCAGGGTAAATGGTGCCAGGCAGCAACAACAGTAGGTATGACTATAAGTTGTGAGCACAGTGGCTCTTCAGAACCCCTCCCTTCTCAACTCACCAGATCTGCCTTTTCACAAATCAAAGCTTATCTGAGCTGGACTCCCCCTCCTTATGGCATTCTAGGGTGTAGCTTTGAGTCTCACCATTCTGGGTAACTACTTAGTGTTTTATTATTGTTGTTGTTTTAAACAGTATCTACCTAAAGAGTTATTTATGCCCCAGACTGAACACAGTACTTGGGGAATAGATTGACCAGTGTAGAATCAAGTGGATCTTTTCCCACAGGGCCTAAAAATAAATCCTTGTAGTAGACTCACATTTTGTATAACTCAAGTGTACAACCTTAAATGCATACCCATTACATTGTTGGGTGCAGTTCATTACACTTACCTCTGGTCTTCTAGAACACAATGACTCCAGAATACCCTAGAAATGGCTTTCTAGAGATCAACTTTCCAACTTTTCTGGGAGTAATGAGCCTGAAGTTATCTCAGGTTAGCTCCCAGGACCTGTCTGTCTAGGGTGGCCTAAGGGGGAGGTTCCAGGCAAGAAGGCTCCATGGCTTCCTCCCGCCGCATTTGTAGTCTCTGCCAAGATGCAGGAAGGACTGTGGCTTCTAGGTCAGTCAAGTTTTTAAGAAGCATTTCTCTGCCTTAAACAAAATCCTATGGGGATGGGGGTGGGGGCTTTCATTAAGGGGCCTTTCAGCTGCCCAGAACAAGAAAGAAATCATTAAGGCGGAAGCCTTCAAACTAGACCCTAAAAGATGAGTAGATTTTCAAAAGATGAAAACAGGGACCCAAAGGAGAACATAAGACAGACAGAAAAGAGTTTTTCTCTGGAAAAAAAAAACTGCAAAGAAATTTGCTAAGGGTTGGAGACACTCGGAGAAGAAAGTCAGAAATTGAAAGGAGAGTCTTTCCTGGTGGGTCCAGTGATTGAGAATTCAGCTTCCAGTGCAGGGGATGTGAGTTCGAACCCTGGCTGAGAAACCAGGATCCCACATGCCTCAAGGCCACAAAACCAGAACATAAACAACAGAAGCAATATTGTGGGAAATTTAATAAAGACTTTGAAGGTGGTCCACATTAATAAAGAAAAAAGAAATTGAAAGGAGACTCCTGCTTATGCCCCGTGCTAAGCCTCCAGGCTCTTAAAGACTTTCCCCAGGAAGTGTCTCCAAGTCAGGGTGCTCTTTAATTATAGCAAGAAGAGCCCCCCACTCTGAGCCCCACTTTTCAGAGGGTCCTGCCAATTACAAACATTTGCTCAAAAATTAAATGTATTAATGCCCGTAATAATCCTTTCTGATTCATCATCTGATTATGAAAGTCATATGAGTGAATTAAGGAACTTTTATTTTTTAGACATTTGAGAAATAAATAGTCTTTATTAGGCTCAGATCAGGACCCTGAAAGTCTTGAGGACGTCTGCGTGTTCGTCAGTTTTCTGCTCCACGTTCTTTTCAGCCTGTTTCCGTAGCCTCGTGAGCTGTTCTTCCTTCCTGTAACCGATCTTACCCTACACTCCTTCTACTTCTCCTCCAGCGGGGCTGTCGCTGCCAACCTGTGAGCCAGAAACCCGGGGGGAAGCAAACTTTCACACAAGCTTCACACAAACGGCCTTGAGGGCAACAGGAACCACTCTTTGCTTTCCCTGGGCAGAGGGCAGCGGGGTCCCATCAAACACCTTGAGGGCTCAGGGTGTCCTGGCATCACTTGGTTTTGGGGAAGGCCTGCCACGCACCCTCCAAAAGATGCGGCTCAGAAGAGGCAGCGGTTGCGGACAGATTGGTGTTCATCCACTTGCAGAGGAAGATCTGGATTTTACCTTGATTCTGCAGAACTGCCAGAAATGTTGGTGCCCTCACAGCACACGTCCACCACCTCCCAGCCCAGCGGTACCTGCTTGATCGGGAAGGGCGTCTGGTTGCCCAGGGAGATGGACAGGGCCATCAGCCTAGGACCAACGCTCTGCCACCTTGGGCATCCGCCTGGGAAAGGTAAAACATTTTAATACAGAGAAGTTACAACGAAGAAAAGGAAAAAAGAAAAAAAAGACTTGGCAAAAACTTGAAAATTAATTTAACAAAAATCACTCAGGGACTTCCCTGGTGGCGCAGTGGATAAGAATCTGCCTGCCAATGCAGAGAACAGGGTTTGGAATCTTCCCTGGTGCTGGAAGGTTCCACATGCCCCAGAGCAGCTAAGAACCGGGGCCACCACTGCTGAGCCTGTGCTTGAACTCCACAAGAGAAACCAGCACAGTGAGAAGCCTGAGCACCCCACCAAGAGCAGCCCCTGCTCACTACGAACTAGAGAAAGGCCGAGGAAAGCAAGGAAGACCCATGTGGCCGGAAAAGAAAGTCGTTAAGTTAAAAATCGCTCAGCCTCCTTAGCAATTTGTAACTCTAAACATCCACGCCCATGATCAACCCCACCCAGACTCAGGAAATGTTTCTCCAAGTCTGTTGCCCCACATTATTGAAACACAGTGTCGCAGCTAGCTTCCAGATGCCCCAGGAGTTTCTCATTGTGTCACTGCTGACATCAGAGGTAGATGCTTCAGAGGATAGGGAGGTTTGAGAACTGAAAGAACATAAAAGAGACAGAACACAGATTAATTTATTAAATCCCTTCTCTGTGATAGTTCGGATGTAACAGATTTTTTCATGATGAAATACCATTTTCCAGCAGTGCTGAGGGTCCACTATCTGTTTTTCTTCAAGTTATAGCTAATCCATGGCTCACCAGTTTGCAGTTTTGCAACCATTGCCTCTGACCGTTGAGGAACGTTTTGCAACACTAAGAATTCATGTGACTTTTAATTTTGTAAACATATTGCTCTACATCTAATGTATAGGAAGCTGATCCCAGTTCTTTACTGTTGGCAACCGAGTATTAAAGTCTGGAACTGTGAATAGTTTTATTTTTATAGATTTATTTTTTAGATTTCATAGGCTTAATCAAATCTTTACAAAATTAAAAGTCAGAGGGAGGGGATGTTGTTCATGTTGTTGTATGGCAGAAACCAACAGAACTTGTAAAGACATTATCCTCCAATTAACAATAAAAAATTTTAAAATAAAACTACAAAGAAATGTGAGCTTTATTTAAATAATTTTTACATCAAGTGTTGATATTATCCCATCATAATTTGTGTTTTACTATTGATTTTAATGAAAGAGTTTGACTGTTTTAGAAGACAATTTCTTATTATATTAAAATAATTTAAAATTTTGATTTACTGTTTTTGATAAAATATATTCAAATTTTGTACCCTGTGAACACAGTAAAATTTTATTTTTAATGCTGCAGGATTAAATCAGACCCACCACCTGGTTTTGTTTTGTAAGTAAGGTTTTACTGGAACACAGCTAAGTCACTCAGCACCTACAAGCTGTCTATGGCTGCTTTTTTATTCTGGGCTTCCCTTGTGGCTCAGCTGGTAAAGAATCCGCCTGCAATGTGGGAGACCTGGATTCGATCCCTGGGTTGGGAAGATCCCCTGGAGAAGGGAAAGGCTACCCACTCCGGTATTCTGGCCTGGAGAATTCCATGGACGGATTAGTCCATGGGGTCACAAAGAGTCGGACCCGACATTCTAGTGACTGTGCTGTGCTTAGTCGCTCAGTCCTGTCCGACTCTTTGCGACCCCGTGGACAGTAGCTCGCCAGGCTCCTCTGTCCATGGGCCACCAGTGAAGCCCATTCTGGTGCCAGAGTTGAGTAATTTTCAAAGAAACCATACGGCCCACAAAACCTAAAATTTTTACTATGTGATCCTCCATAGAAAAAGTTTGTCAACCTCTGCGTTGGATGTTTACTGTCAAGACTGTACAAATTATGAGAAAATCTTCAGTATGTCAATATAATTTTGCTAAAATGAATAGAAAAACATGGGGGTACATATTTAAAATTGTGTATGTCTTTATTCAGTGACTCATCCAAACATCACTGGCTACTCAAGAGAACACCCAGACATGCACAGTAATAATGAAATTTCGTCATCTTAACAGTCTGCCAACTTTCAGCTGTATAAAAGTCAGAGCGTTTGAGATATTTTTCAACCTTGTAGGAAGACATATTATTCAATATGGGGCATGTTTACTCTCGCCCCAGGCTCTGCAAATGTAGGGGTTGTGGGGACTGCCAGCCTCTGCTGTGAAAGCTGCCTGTGTTCTGAGGTATGGAGGGCTGGGCCTGGATGCAGGAGCTTGGGAGATGAACCTGCTGCTTTCTTTAAAATAAATCTTTGGCAGCCCATGAGCTCTTAGTTCCCCAGCCACGGATTGAACCCACGCCCCTGCATTGGCAGGACAGAGCCTTAACCACTGGACCACTAGGGAAAGCCCTGACCCTGTGGCTTTGATGAGAGTTTGTATGGAGGGAGCAGGGTTGCACGGCTGCTAGGATGTTTGGACAGACACAGTACCTCCAGTGTCTCCTCTCCCCTTCTGCATCAGACCACGGGGGACCAGCTTTGACTCTAGAAGCCCATGTGAGCTTCCAGGCCAGGTGTGTGGGTGGCTTGGCCCCGGGAAGAACTCCTGAGGGATCGTCAGCACAGAGACAGCCCTCTCGCCCACACCAGCAGCTCTGCGCTTCCTCCAACAGCTGTGGTCTCCTAGCGTCTGTCCAGACTCCGCTCTGCCTGCCCCAGCAGAACCTCCACGCCTGCAAGAGCCGTTGGGGCCTGTGGTGACCATGCCACTCAAAATGTCAGGCTGGTGCTCAGGGCCCATCCATCCTGGGGGTGGCAACCGATCACAAAATGCTGCAAACCTTTCCTTCACTGGCAGATTTAGCAACTGAAAGTAAAGGATTGTTGTTCAGTCGCTCAGTTGTGTCCGACTCTTTGCAACCCCATGGACTGAAGCACGCCAGGCTTCCCTGTCCTTCACCATCTCCCGGAACTTGCTCAAACTCATGTCATTGAGTCTGTGATGCCATCCAACCATCTCATCCTCTGTTGTCCCCTTCTCCTCCTGCCTTCAATCTTTTCCCAGCATCAGGGTTTTTTCTAATGAGTCAGTTCTTTGCATCAGGTGGCCAAAGTATTGGAGTTTCAGCTTCAGCATCAGTCCTTCCAATGAATATTCAGGACTGATTTCCTTTAGGATGGACTGGTTGGATCTCCTTGCAGTCCAAGGGACTCTCAAGAGTCTTCTCCAATACCAGAGTTCAAAAGCATCAATTCTTCAATGCTCTGCTTTCTTTATGGTCCAACTCTCACAACCATACATGACTACTGGAAAAACCATAGCTTTGACTAGACGGACCTTTGTCAGCAAAGTAATGTCTCTGCTTTTTAAAATGTGGTTTAGGTTGGTCATAGCTTTTCTTCCAAGGAGCAAGTGTCTTTTAATTTCATGGCTGCAGTCACCATCTGCAGTGAGTTTGGAGCCCAAGAAAATAAAGTCTCTCACTGTTTCCATTGTTTCCCATCTATTTGCCATGAACTGATGGGACTGGATGCCATGATCTTAGCTTTTTGAATGTTGAATTTTGGGCCAGTTTTTTCACTCTCCTCTTTCACTTTCATCAAGAGGTTTTTTAGTTCCTCTTTGCTTTCTGCCATAAGGGTGGTGTCATCTGCATATTCGAGGTTATTGATATTTCTCCCAGCAGTCTTGATTCCAGATTATGTTTCATCCAGCCTGGCATTTTGCATGATGTACTCTACATATAAGTTAAATAAGCAGGGTGATAATATACAGCCTTGACGTACTCCTTTCCCAATTTGGAGCCAGTCCGTTGTTCCATGTTCAGTTCTAACTATTGCTTCCTGGCCTGCATACAAGTTTCTCAGGAGGCAGGTGAGGTGGTCTGGTATTCCCACCACTTCAATAATTTTCTGCAGATTTAGCAAATGAAAATATAGGATACCCAGTTAAATTTGAATTTCATATCAACAACAAATACTGTTTCAATGTAAGTATGGCCCATGCACTCGTCATGTACACTATGATATAAATATCTCATGCCATAATATTGTATAATATGATATCGTATGTCCCATGTATCACTTCTTAGACAAGCAGTGGGGTGAGTAAGAACTGTGGCCTTTGAGGATCATTGCTTTTCCTGTGCTAAGGAGACTTTGGAGGCCTTGTGTTTTAGATGGTACAGCGACCATGCCTGGTCCATAGAAATGAATTTTATTTATTGTTAGAAGCTGTGAATGTTTAGGGTTTATCTGTTATCATAGCATCACCTAGACTCTCTTGATTACTACATCATCCAAGATCCTGCCCAGACTTCACTCTGGTTCCTTCTCCTTCCATTTTGCTCCTCCAGTGTATTTCTCTCCCTCTAACCAGGGCAAGGAGGCTTGTCTTATTTGACCTTGTGACCACAGGACCTCACATAGTATTTACTCTAGTGTGTGATAAATGAATGGCTAATAATTTCCTAGGTTTGGAGCTAGGAGGTATCTTCATATGTCCCTTGGTCTCACTATGAACATCACCTCTCCAGGTTTTCTGTTATTTCTTAAAGGATCACCTCCCTTTAAAGGTCTGCAGTCTTGGGAAATTGAATTGCGTGTAGCTGTGTTATTTATACAGTGACTGGTAATCTCTTCTGAGCAAGAGATGGTGGGTGATGACATTCATTCTTAGTCACAAATTAAGAGAGAAACAAGACAATGTCATTTCCACTGCGAGAGAAAAGGTCACCTGGCATTCTGAAGCCCTAATTGCAAGGCTGCTCTTGCATTCTAATTGTCTATTCTTTCTGGAGATGCCATTGCCACTGGTGCAGAAAACTTGCATCCATAGTCTACGAAGAAGAAAGAAGGAATGATTATTTCCCTAAATGTTGACTCTCTAGATCAGTAATTCTCAACCAGAGGGGTGGAAAGGGCACATGTCAGACTCTCAGGATGGAAGAAAACATAGAAAATATTTCTATTTTATCTTTAAAAACTCACTCCCTAATACAAAACACAGAGATTTCAGGACTTCCCTGGTGGTCCAGCAGCTAAGACTCTGAGCTCCCAATGCAGAGGCCTGGGGTTTGACCCCCGGTCGTGGAACTAGATCCCACATGCTGCAACTAAGACCCCGCCCAGCCAAATAAATAAACACAAATAAATAAATACTTAAAAAATTCAGAGATTCAAGTGTGACACTCTAGGATGACAGGCACATGGAGAATATGGAACGAGAAAGCATTTAGAACAACCCATGGGACCAAGGTGGCGCTCAGCACACATTTGTAGTACATGTTTGCTACCATCCCTGCAAACACAAAGTAAGTGTTCTGTTTGAAGGGGAGCGTAGGTTTTTAATTTTCAAGCAAGTTCTGATTTTGAGTTCATCCATTGCACAAAAGAGGGGGCTCTCATGAGAGGAGGAAGTTGAAGAAGCAGAGACCATTCTATTTGGAAGTCTGACTGAGAACTGGAAGATGAGATGTAGAATGGAAGGCAAAGGTGCACTGGAGGTTTTATTTCCTTAGGTCCCAGCGCCGCCACGACTAAGCCCAAGTGCCACAGCTAAGACCTGTTGCAGCCAAAAATAAATAAATAAAAGATTGGAGAGATTTGAGCACAGCTAAAAGGCTGACAGAAAAACCCCATGAGGCAGATGAGGTGGAAGAAGCAAGAGAGATGGGCCCGATGGACATAGATAACGGATCATGGATAGAGTGAGATCTCTGGGGAGGTAGGAGGGGATGAGAACCTGGACACAGGAGGGAAAGAGGAAAAAAGGGACAAACAACAGGTGTGGCTGTAGTAAGTTGTAGAGTCTCTGGCAGGGTGCCATCAAGGCAGTTGGGGGCAGGTAGAAAACAACTAGATTATCAATCTATTTTTTGTGAACATCTGAATGACGATGTCAAATTTGTCCAAATTTCTTCAATTCCACACTGAAGTTTGTGGGTGGTCAAATAAATATTCACTTGATTTAATTTAGAAACTGTTACTGTACTCTGGGGTGAGGCTGACTTTTGCAAACTTTTCAGAACAGCCTAACTCTGCAGTGGAGCTTGTTTTGCTTGGAATATAGAATTGACGCCCTGAAAACACTGAACCTGAATAACAAAGGCTCAAATACCAACCCTGTTTGTTCTTTTAAGCATGGTAAAACAAAAATCCATTTCTAGGTTCCAGTTGACATTGAAACGTCTTTTCATTTTCTCATCTTGATGATATACTAAAGGACAAGGATTTTGAGACTGGCTTCCAAGAAAAACAAATTCCAACCCCCTCCAGTCCAGCTGCAAGATAAATTCAGGCAAACTTTTCCTTGTGTCAGGGGTTGACCCAAATTTCTTTTGGGAAACTCCTCCAGGGGAAAACTCTTCCTTCCTGATAGTCGGTCTTTGCCAGGAAAAACCTCAAGAAGGGTTGAAAGGAAGGTAAGTTTGAGTCAGTTATGTAAGGAAACATTTAGAAAAGCACATTGGAGAATTTAGGGATAAAGCGGTTCCCAGTTTATCACGGAGAAGAGAAGCAATTCATGTGCCATCATATCATTTCCATCACTGTATGTTTGCTAAGCTGATTTGTCCACACCCCTGGCTATGCAAACCAAGCAGGAGCAGACTTGACTTTGAAAAGGCTGCGTCTTCCACAGTGCATAACAGGCAAGGCTTTCATGGCAAGCTGTAATCTCAGGGCTCACATTAATAACCACGTTATTCGTGGATTTATCTCTGGGCTTTCTATTCTGTTCCATTGATCTATATTTCTGTCTTTGTGCCAGTACCATACTGTCTTGATGACTGTGGCTTTGTAGTAGAGTCTGAAGTCAGGCAGGTTGATTCCTCCCGTTCCATTCTTCTTTCTCAAGATTATTTTGGCTATTCGAGGTTTTTTGTATTTCCATACAAATTGTGAAATTCTTTGGTCTAGTTCTGTGAAAAATACCATTGGTAGCTTGATAGGGATTGCATTGAATCTATAGACTGCTTTGGGTAGAATAGCCATTTTGACAATATTGATTCTTCCAATCCAGGAACACGGTATGTTTCTCCATCTGTTTGTGTCCTCTTTGATTTCTTTCATCAGTGTTTTATAGTTTTCTATGTATAGGTCCTTTGTTTCTTTAGGTAAATATACTCCTAAGTATTTTATTCTTTTTGTTGCAATGGTGAATGGTATTGTTTCCTTAATTTCTCTTTCTGTTTTTTCATTGTTAGTATATAGGAATGCAAGGGATTTCTGTGTGTTAATTTTATATCCTGCAACTTTACTATATTCATTGATTAGCTCTAGTAATTTTCTGGTAGAGTCTTTAGGGTTTTCTATATAGAGGATCATGTCATCTGCAAACAGTGAGAGTTTTACTTCTTCTTTTCCTATCTGGATTCCTTTTACTTCTTTTTCTGCTCTGATTGCTGTGGCCAGAACTTCCAACACTATGTTGAATAGTAGTGGTGAGAGTGGGCACCCTTGTCTTGTTCCTGATTTCAGGGGAAATGCCTTCAATTTTTCACCATTGAGGGTGATGCTTGCTGTGGGTTTGTCATATATAGCTTTTATTATGTTGAGGTATGTTCCTTCTATTCCTGCTTTTTGGAGAGTTTTAATCATAAATGAGTGTTGAATTTTGTCAAAGGCTTTCTCTGCATCTATTGAGATAATCATATGGTTTTTATACAATGGAAAAAAGACAACCTCTTTAACAAGTGGTGCTGGGAAAACTGGTCAACCACTTGTAAAAGAATGAAACTAGAACACTTTCTAACACCATACACAAAAATAAACTCAAAATGCATTAAAGATCTAAATGTAAGACCAGAAACTATAAAACTCCTAGAGGAGAACATAGGCAAAACACTCTCCGACATAAATCACAGCAAGATCCTCTATGACCCACCTCCCAGAATATTGGAAATAAAAGCAAAACTAAACAAATGGGACCTAATGAAACTTAAAAGCTTTTGCACTACAAATGAAACTATAAGCAAGGTGAAAAGACAGCCCTCAGATTGGGAGAAAATAATAGCAAATGAAGAAACAGACAAAGGATTAATCTCAAAAATATACAAGCAACTCCTGCAGCTCAATTCCAGAAAAATAAATGATCCAATCAAAAAATGGGCCAAAGAACTAAACAGACATTTCTCCAAAGAAGACATACAGATGGCTAACAAACACATGAAAAGATGCTCAACATCACTCATTATTAGAGAAATGCAAATCAAAATCACAATGAGGTACCATTACATGCCAGTCAGGATGGCTGCTATCCAAAAGTCTACAAACAATAAATGCTGGAGAGGGTGTGGAGAAAAGGGAACCCTCTTACACTGTTGGTGGGAATGCAAACTAGTACAGCCGCTATGGAAAACAGTGTGGAGATGCCTTAAAAAACTGGAAATAGAACTGCCATATGACCCAGCAATACCACTTCTGGGCATACACACTGAGGAAACCAGATCTGAAAGAGACACGTGCACCCCAATGTTCATCGCAGCACTGTTTATAATAGCCAGGACATGGAAGCAACCTAGATGCCCATCAGCAGATGAATGGATAAGGAAGCTGTGGTACATATACACCATGGAATATTACTCAGCCATTAAAAAGAATTCATTTGAACCAGTCCTAATGAGATGGATGAAGCTGGAGCCCATTATACAGAGTGAAATAAGCCAGAAAGATAAAGAACATTACAGCATACTAACACATATATATGGAATTTAGAAAGGTGATAATGATAACCCTATATGCAAAACAGAAAAAGAGACACAGAAATACAGAACAGACTTTTGAACTTTGTGGGAGAATGTGAGGGTGGGATATTTCAAAAGAACAGCATGTATACTATCTATGGTGAAACAGATCACCAGCCCAGGTGGGATGCATGAGACAAGTGCTCGGGCCTGGTGCACTGGGAAGACCCAGAGGAATCGGGTGGAGAGGGAGGTGGGAGGGGGGGTCGGGATTGGGAATACATGTAAATCCATGGCTGATTCATATCAATGTATGACAAAACCCACTGGAAAAAAAATAATAATAAAAAAAATAAAAAAAAATAAAAAAAATAACCACGTTATTCACTTACTCGTTAGCTCAGTCGCTTCAGTTGTGTACAAATTTTTGAGACCCCAGGGACTGTAGCCCTCCAGGCTCCGCTGTCCATGGGACTTCCCAGGCAAGAATTCTGGGGTGGGTTTCCATTCCCTCCTGCAGGGGATCTTCCCAACCCAGGGATCGAACCTGCATTTCCTGTGACTCCTGCATGGATAGGTGGAGTCTTTACTGCTGAACCACTGGGGAAGCCCTAACCACCTTACAAAAATGTGGTTAAAAAGTATGAATTAAAAAAAAATAGCCAATATGCATTTGCTCTCAAAAATTGCTATTGTTTTTTGTTATGATGGTTATTTACATATTATACATGTTCTAACAACCCTAAAAGGGAGCACGAGATTGACATATTTATCAAAGGAGAGTAAAGAAGAGTTGAGAAAAACTGCTATAGCTGGAAAAAATAGTGCTGAAAAAAGACACTAGCAGAAGGATAAGCAATAGCTGTCTGCAGAGGCTCCACCTTGATGATAGCACTCTGTTTAATTAAATTTTCTGGCTTTGTTGGAAGGTGTGAATCATTTCCTTATGGGGAGGAGGTCCTAAAGGGAGGGGATACATGTATATGTATGGTTGAAGGCAAAAGGAGAAGAGGGCTGCAGAGGGTGAGATGGTTAGATAGCATCACCAACTCAATCGATACATGAATTTGAGCTGGGAGACACTGGAGGACAGAGGAGCCTGGGGTGCTACAGTCCATGAAGTCACAAAGAGTCAGACACCACTTAGTGACTAGACAGCAACAACAATGGCTGATTCATTTTGCTGTGCAGAGGCAATGGCACCCCACTCCAGTCCTCTCTCCTGGAAAATACCATGGACGGAGGAGCCTGGTAGGCTGCAGTCCATGGGGTCACTAAGAGTCAGACATGTCTGAGCAACTTCACTTTCACTTTCCAATTTCATGCATTGGAGAATGAAATGGCAACCCACTCCAGTGTTCTTGCTTGGAGAATCCCAGGGACGGGGGAGCCTGGTGGGCTGCCTTCTTTGGGGTCGCACAGAGTCAGACATGACTGAAGTGACTTAGCAGCAGCAGCAGCAGAAACAAACACAACATTGTAAAGCAACTATATGCCAATAAAAATTAATTAAAAAATAATAGATTTGGGGTAACATTTCATATGTGAAATCACTAAGTGCTTTATGTATAGTAACTCACTTATTTCTCATGGCAATTCTATGTGAAATGTACTCCTATCATTATTATCACCCTCATTTTACAGAGAAGCAGCCAAAGTTCTGAGAGTAATGGACTGAATAATTGTGTCCCCCCAGATTCATTAGCTGAAGCCCTAACTCCCAATGTGACTATATTTGGAGATAAGCCTTTAGGAAGTAATTAAGGTTAAAAGAGGTCAGAAGAATGGGGCCCTAATCCAACATGACTGGTGTCCTTAGAAGAGGAATAAGCAAAGAGGCACCAGAGATGTGTAAGCACAGAGCATAGGCCATGTGAAGATGCTGCAGGGAGTGGCCATCTACAAGTAAGTGGAGAGACCTCAGAAGAAACCAAATCTGCTGACAACTTGATCTTGGATCTCCATCCCTCACAACTGTAAAGAAATAATTTCTGTTATTTAAACCACCCAGTCTCATATTTTGTTATGGCAGCCTTAGCAAATTAATACACCAAGAAACTAGAAAATTTAGCTCAGGATCTTTGCACAGCTCTTTTGAACCCAGATTTCGGAAATGTCGCTCATCTGTCTTCCTCCAGTGGGTTACAGCAGCACTGTATAATAGAAATTACTATAAAAACTATAAGCCACAAATTTGAACCTCAGGTAATTTATAATATTCTAGTAGTCAAATTTTAAAAGAGAGAAAATTAATTTTAATAACATCTTTTATTTAACACAATATGCTGAAGTATTATTTTAGCATGCAATAAATACAAGGAGTTTAAAGACATTACATTCTTCTTTCTTTATCAACTCTTCAAAATCCAGGGTCTATTTTCTACTTACACCAGATCTCAGTTTGGACTAGCCACATTTCAAGTGCTCCATAAGCCACACTTGGTTAGTGGCTGCCATACTGACAATATAGGTTAAAGCACTTTCATGATAAAGTGATAAAGTCAAGACTCCTTAAATGGACATGCAAAGTTTGTCCTGATGTATCCATGTTTCCAGCTTCATACTTTACACTCCTTAATTTGGCAATACTTAAATGTTAGGCTTCTGTGCAAACTACACAGCTTTTTTATCTTGACATCTTCGCTCATACTTTTCGCATTGTTTGGATGCCCCTCTTCTCATTCATCCTCCTACCCATTCAATGATACTCAGCCCGGGTATCTTCCAGGAAGCCTTTCCGACAGCTCACACTGAGTTGAATACTTCTCCTATGTGAGCCCATAATATTTCATCCTAATCCATCCTGACATTTAGCTCTTTTTGTTACAATTATTTGTGCATGTGTTTTCCCCCCTGATTAGACCATGAGCTCAAGAGCCGAGGGTACACTTTGTCTCTGTGCCCAGCACATCGGACATGGAAACATGTGCAGAACTAAACTGCGCTTAACACATGTGCTTTGATATACAAGATTCCTCATCCTGGTAAAGGGCATTCAAAGAATCTTAGGACACAAACTATTGATGCTTCCCATTGAAAACTTCATCAGTGTTTCTGGAAGATCCTATATGAAAAATCAAACCATTTATCTACACTGGAGACTCCTGGAGGGTAGACCAAGAGTGATGGGATATGAAGGATGGGGAGAGTCTCTCTAAACTGACATGGTAGGCTTCCTGCTAAAACTGGACTCTTGAGACCGGGCCCAAGGAGGAGGCCTAGTTAAGAAAATGGCTTAGTGGAGAATGGCTCAAGTGCCATCAATAACATAGTCTTTGTTAGTAGGGAGCAGCCCAGTGTCCTTCTGGCTTGGCCTTCCCAGCTTGGAGACCCCCTTTCACAGGCCAGGGCAGAAGTGACAGGGCCCCTGTCTTTTCAACACTTTTCAACACGCTCCATCTGAGGACAACCTCCACTCCATGATTAGGGGCTGGGTGGGAGAAAGAAACCCCTACCCCTTAACCACACTCAGGTTTTAGCCTCAGCAACAGATGGCTGTGGGAAGGATGAGAAAAGCTATTGTTCTGCTGCTCTCAGTTAGAAAATACTTTGTGTGCTGGGAGATGTTCTTGACTGCAGCTGTCTGTCTGGGAGCTGGTACTGGGAAGAGAGGGAGCCATCTTGGTTTAAATACCATAGACTCTATCTTTCTTACAAGTTCTTGTTGATGTTCTTGAATACATGCTTCTCTGTGTGCTGTTTGGCTTCAAGGCCCTTTTCCAGAGCTCTTAATCTACTTTATGTTTTAATTTTCATCAATCTTTCTAGAGAGCAGGTCAGTGGAGCCCCTCCTGCTGTTATGGCAGAAGTCAATCTTTAGAACTCTTTTTCTTTAAGGTCCCTAGCTGGCAAAGTTGTTCAAGGAGACTCAGGATAAATTAAAATATGTATTAGACTTTAAGTGGTGATTTTATTCATGCAAGAGAAATAAAACTTTGAGATAATGCAGAATGATGATTAGGTAACTAACAATCCTACAAAGTTAGATGCTGACTTATAGAAAACTGTTAACAGTGCCATTTCTTTTTTAAAAAAATATCCAGGAGAGAACAGAACCTCAAATGGCTATACAGCTTAATTGTCTGCAGAAGATTAACTAGTTTTATATTTAAGTTAGAAATCTCATTTCAGAATTCCTTTGTCCACTAATTATAAGAAAACTAGCTCTTCTAATTTTTTCCTATTCAGCTCAGTCATTCTGCCAACTCCTTCATTAACGAGTTAAATAAAATTTAAACTCATGCTATCTTTGGTATGAGAATTATGTTTCTAAGAATTTTCCTTTTCAAACCACTGCAGTCTCAGTTCTCTTTTTCCTCCACAAACAGCACAGGCCCTGATCAATGAGATTAAAAAATAGATAGCTTTTCTCAGAGTCTGCTCCTAAGGTCCTGAAGATTCTAAGCAGGGTCATGAGCTTCTAAGGAAAAAATGTGTACTATGATCTGGACTATGCTTCTTCAAATTTATATATTGAAATTCTAACCCCCAGGACCTCAGAATGTAACTGTATTTGGAGATCGAGCCTGTAAAGAGGTAATGGTGGTAAAATGAGGTCAAATGTTGTTCAGTCGCTCAGTCGTGTCTGACTCTGTGACCCCATGGACTGCAGCATGCCAGGCTTCCCTGTACTTCACTATCTCCCAGTGAGGTCAGTTGGGTGGGCCCTAATCCAGTATGACTGGTGTCCTTTCAACAGATTAGGATATAACACAGAGAAGAAATCAATGTTGCCAACAACCTTGATCTCAGACATCTAACTCCCAGAACTTGGAGGAAATAAATTTCTGCTGTTTAAGTCACCCAGTTGATGGTACTTTGTTACGGCAGCTCTAGCAAACTAATACATTGTGCAAGGGAATATTTTGGCTTGCTTGGGATTGATCCTGTCTGGGAAATCTGGACTGATGCTGAAGCTCCAATACTTTGGCTACCTAATGCGAAGAGCTGGTTCATTGGAAAAGACCCTGATGCTGGGAAAGATTGAGGGCAAGAGAAGGGGGCAGCAGAGGATGAGATGGTTGGATAGCATCACTGATTCAATGGACATGAGTTTGAGCAAACTCTGGGAGATAGTGAAGGACACAGAAGCCTGGCGTGCTGCAGTTCATGGGGTCACAAAGAGTTGGGCATGACTTAGTAACTGAACAACAATGCTTTTAGGGATCATGATGGAACAAGTTATGGCCACCCCAAAAATGTGGCAACAGCTCCAGCAAGAGAAGGGATCTGTGAATACATATGCTCTGTTGGAGTTTGTCACCAAATTCCCCAAGCCCTAAAGTGGAAGTGGAAAGTAGGTGGTGGTGTAGGTTGAGCCAGGGCCCCCATTTCCTTTTATGAGTATTCACTCAGCTCCCTGTGTAGTTCAACGGAACAGCTGGTGCTTGTTTTAGACAAGATGTTGATCTATAATAAGCAATTTGCTGTCTGTAAAGTCACCTGAAGCACCAAGGTTCTATCTGTAAGGGTCTCAGTAGTTTTACTTTAGGGGTGAAGGATGGGGACTGCCAAGAGAAAAAATGGGGAGCTGCTCCCACCAGAAGCTCCTACCAGCTGTAAAGAAATGCAAATCTTTATTTATTTAGCTGATAATCTACTGTATGCTATTCTCTGCATGAATGTCTATTTAAGGAAAGAGTCTGCTTGTTTAGTGAATAGAGGTTATCATCAGAACCTTGTAATCTCTTTAACCTTTATGCCTTTATTTGTGAGAATTCAGGTTAGTCTAGAAGTGAGCCAACTTGTCTATGCCAGACACAGTAATTAATAGTTAATTCTGTGGTTCTAAGAAATGTATGTTTAAAAAAAAAAAAAATCAACCCAAACTGGAAGCATTATCTGAAAATACAGAGATTCTATGCCTGTCCTGGAAAACCTCGGGTTGAGAGTCACCATTTTTGGACCATATTAAGAGATATTTAGAAAACACTCGATGTTAGAATAACGTAAATTCTTGAGACTTGGTTTATAAGCTAGTAACATGTTGCAAGAAAGGATATACATACCAGCACTTAACCCACTTCCTTGATGGCATGGTTAGAGTAATTTACCACTTTGGACCCTCCTGCGAACATATTTGTCTATCAAATCAGCCTATACTAACGCAGTACAGTAATAAGAGGCATGGGAGTGGGAGAGTCATTGGGACAATCCTAAAAAAAATTTTTTTCCAAGTAAGTTTTTATTTCTACTTAGTTGTATTTCACTCCCAAGTCCTTTATTGTTTCTTTCATAAAAACAATAAGGGATAGATATGCAGTGGAAATCCTTAGGATAATTAAGGTGATCAAGCAGACAGTTCCTAGTTTAAAATAGATAGCCAGTGGGAAGCTGTTGTATGGGCATAGCTTATTCTGGTTTTCTGTGACAACCTAGAGAAGTGGGATGGGGTGAGCAGCTGGGGGAGGTTTAGGAGAGATGGGACACCTGTGTACTTCTGGCTAATTCATGATGTGGTATGGCAGAAGACAACACAATATTGTAAATCAATTACTCTTCAACTAAAAATAAATTTAAAAAATCAAAGAAGACAGTTATGATTAACACACCAAAAGTCTTCTGCAGAAGAACCACAATATAAATCCAAACACAGCATTTTTTTTTTAAATTAATGAACTAAAAGATAAACTTATTTGGGGGATCAAATCAGATGAAAAGCAGGTTCTTTGAAAATTCTTCTGGCAAGATGACTAAAGAAAAAGGGAGTACAGCAGAAAAAACCAGCAATTAAAAATTGCTATAGTTGCCTATTAGACAGAAATTTTTAAATACTGCATACATTTTACCAGTTTGCAAACTACTGTGTAAAATGAATTAATATTTTCCCAGGTAGAATGGGAGAATGAGTATGGTTATAGAAGATAAAATACTGAATGTGTGTGTGTGTGTACACTCAGTCATGTCCAACTCTTTGTGACACTCTTGACAGCAGTCCGCCAGGCTCCTCTGTCCATGGGATTTTTTTCAGGCGAGAATACTGGAGGGAGTTGCCATTTCCTACTCTAGGGGATCTTACTGAATCAGGGATCAAACCTGTGCCTCCTGCATTGGCAGGCAGATTCCTTACCACTGCACCACCTGGGAAGCCCCAGATACTGAATATAAAAGCATCGTTTTGGTGACAGGAATATGAGTTTCATTGTGCTAGTCTACTTTCACCAATGTTTGAAGTCTTCCATTAAAAAAACAAGTTGAAAAAAAAACCAAGGTAAATACATTTTTGGAGCATGATAGGAAACAAAATAATTATTTCAAAAACAGATGAAGCATTTATTTTGTCTTTCCGATAGAGACTGCTACTGCTGCTGCTAAGTCGCTTTAGTCGTGTCCGACTCTGTGCAACCCCACAGACGGCAGCCCACCAGGCTCCCCCGTCCCTGGGATTCTCCAGGCAAGAACACTGGAGTGGGTTGCCATTTCCTTCTCCAATGCATGAAAGTGAAAAGTGAAAGTGAAGTCGCTCAGTCGTGTCCGACTCTTCGCAACCCCACGGACTGCAGCCCACCAGGTTCTTCCATCCGTGGGATTTTCCAGGCAAGAGCACTGGAGTGGGTTGCCATTGCCTTCTCCAGAACTATAGACTATAGGAAACCAAACAGTTGATATTGGGAAGTTCTCTTATTACATAAAAGAAGTACAAATAAAACACCTGAAAGGGATTTCCCAAGTGGTCCAGTGGCAAAAAATCCACCTGCCAATGCAGGGGACATGCCACGGAGCAAGTAAGCCCGTGTACCACAACTACTGAGCCCACATGCCCAGAGTCTGCGCTCCGCACACAAGCCAAGGCGCCGCAATGAGAACACCCAAACCACAGAGGAGACCAGCCCCTGTTAGCCGCAATTAAAAGTCCATGCACAGCAACAAAAAATATTCAATTAATAAATATTAAAAAACAAAAAATACCTTTTTAAAGGCTAGAAATTTGCTGCTTTGCAATTCCTAAATATCAACTGACCTATGCAGTATCAGCAATGATGTGGTAACACGCCAAGAAAAGACACATGATAAGTGCCTGGTGCCATCTATGAAATATTCTTGCCCGCCACCACCCCCCAAAAAGGGGGAGGCAGGCAAGAGTTAAGGAAAGAAGCAACTGACAATTTACAAAAACTCTGAGGTGGGGAGACATATTAAAGAAATAATGTCATGGAGGGCATGTGAAATCTAGACTGCTAGAATTTTCACAAAACAAATAGCTCAATTTCTTCAACAAGTAAGTTACATGAAAAAAATGATGGGAAAGGAAGCTATATATTAAAAGGCTATCAATAATCGCAATGTATGGGTTAAAACTTGACATTCAAAGAACTAAGATCATGGCATCCAGTCCCATCATTTCATAGCAAACAATGGAAACAATGGAACAAATGTGAACAGTGAGACTTATTTTCTTGGGTGACTACAAAATCGCTACAGATGGTGACTGCAGTCATGAAATTAAAAGATGCTTCCTTCTTGGAAGAAAGGCTATGACAAACCTAGACAGCATATTAAAAAGCAGAGACACTACTTTGCTGACAAAGGTCCATCTAGTCAAAGCTATGGTTTTTCCAGTAGTCATGTATGGATGTGAGAGTTGGACCATAAGGAAAGTTAAGCATTGAAGAACTGATGCTTTTGAATGGTGGTGTTGGAGAAGACTCTTCAGAGTCCCTTGGACAGCAAGGAGATCCTAACAGTCCATCCTAAAGGAAATCAGTCCTGATTATTTACTGGAAGGACTGATGCTGAAGCACCAATACTTTGGCGCTTTGGTTGTGAAGAACCAACTCATTGGAAAAGACCCTGATGCTGGCAAAGATTGAAGGCGGGAGGAGGTGGAGACGACACAGATGAGATTGTTGGATGGCATCACTGACTAGATGGACATGAGTCTGAGCAAGCTCCGGGAGTTGGTGATGAACAGGGAAGCCTGGCATGCTGCAGTCCATGGGGTCGCAAAGAGTCGGACACAACTGAACTAAACTGATGGACTGATAAGTACCAAAGTATCTAGAGGTGAAATTATATGAAGACTGGGATTTGTTTTAAGATAATTCAAGGAGTGGAAGCAGTAGATGAAAAAGTTCGGCCACTAGTTGCAGTTGGGTATTGTGTACATGGGCCTCCATTGTACTAATTAGTATGTATTTAAGAATCTTAATAACAAGAAGTTCTGCCAAGCCTTTTGTATCAAGTCTCCTCTTAGGGTGCCAGGGAGCCAGGTAGGTTTTTCCGGCTTTTCTTGATGGAAGTATGTAAGGAGTTAAGATATCAAATAGACTATCAGATTTGGCTTTTATTTGCAAAAAACAAAACTAAAATGTATTAATGAAATCTTTTCAGAATCTAGTGGGGGTGTAAAACTGTTCAATAAGGTAACATTTATTTGAAAACACTGTATTTTCTGTGTTGTCAGAGAAACGTTTTTCCCATAGGTACGCCATGGTCAGAGAAATGCAATATACAGACGTGGAAGAGTGTCATGATGAGACTCAGTACATGGCATCTTGACTACTTTATAAATTGGCCCTCCTGGGTAGAACAATCAGCTGATCTAAGAAGTAAGGAAAATGGTTTACAGCTCCTTGCTCAATTATAACCATTTTTCAAAATCTTTTTCATTGACATACTACACAGATAAATGCGCAAATTTTAAGTGTATAAGCTCGATGAATTATCAGAAAGTAAGCACTCCTGGATAACTGGAACAGAATTTTAAAAATATTAACCATGCATCAGAAACCTCTCCTCATGACCTCAATTACCTGTTTCTGAACTTGATGTAAATAGAATTACACATTATATATTCATTTTTTGTATGGCTTCCTTTAACATCACATTTGTGAGATTATCTCCTGTAACTTTTATGTAGCTTTATGGTGTTCACTTGTATCAAGTATTCCACTATAAAAATATATCATTATGAAACTTCTTTATCTCTCACAGTGCCTGTTGCCCTAATGTGACTTTGTCTAACATTTATGTAACTAATACTGGCTTTCATTTGGCTAAAAACAATCTCTTAACAGGTTAGAATTTGATACTTATTCTCTGCAGGATCAAGGACTCGGGTAATTCCGTAACTTTAGGCATAGAGCAAGGATATAGGTGCTTTACCTAATCAAACCATGTGCAACTTACTCCAACAAAACCATTGAATTTTTTCCTGTTACCCTGTGTATATCCTTAGAACAAAGATAGGAATGAAAGAAAATACAATATATTCATGGAACATTAGAATCACTAATTTTTTTCTACTTTATTCTACTTTTTTATACTAGCAGAGGTAGGGATTCTATTTCAGAACCCTATGATTATGAATGTGGTAATTGTAAGAAAATGATTAGAATTTTATCAGTTCAACACAAATTAACAGAAACATATAGTGAAGAATTCCACCAAAAGTGAAAAAAATTCATTGATGTGCAACCACACAAACAGTAAACAAGGTGGGTTTAATACTTCCAACTATTCCTAACAGCATCTCAGTTTAATTATCTGCAAATATTGGGCATTAAAAGTTGGGTACAGCTTGTTTGATAGTGTTCTTTTATTTCTACAATTGTTCTTCAAGTAACGGCATATGTCTTAGAAATGATCATTGCCCTGAAATGGCTTACTTTCTAGAGATAACTATCACATGATATGTGTTCCTACATGTTCATAATTAGCTGTAGCCATATATATTCTGATTAGAATGGCCTAGAGAGAGGCCTCATGATCCATTTGGGGAGTTTCCCATTAAAGGCAAGAGTTCAAGGCTATTTGACTTAGGGATTTAGGCTGACATTTCTACTAGATTACACAGTTCTTAAAAGGTAAATCATGGTATCTCTAACTTTTCATCATCTTTCCCAGCACATGGCTTAATTCTGGTACAATCAGTACTTGCTGAGCTGAATTGTGTCCCCTCAAAATTCTCCTGTTGAAATCCTAACCCCCAGTATCTCAGAATGTAACTGTATTTGGATATAGAGCCTTGAAAGAGGTAAAACAGTAAAATGGGGTCAGATTGGTGGACCCTAACCCAATATTAACCTCTACAACTGTAAGAAAACACATTTCTGTTGGTTAAGCTGCCCAGGCTGTGGTACTTTGTTATGTCAGCCCTAACAAACTAATACATATAAGTAACTACATTTTTCAAAAGTTAGCTTTCTCAAATTTGCAACTTGAAATTACACTTTTTAAGTTTTCAGAAATAGGTAAGAACTTTTACTCTTTGGCAGAAATTAACACCCCCATCACATATGCAGTTTCTTTAAACTGGTCTTGGCAGTTCTCAGAAAAGTACATCAGCACCCCAATCCCATGTATAGACCTTTAAGACTGAACTCACACCACCTGGCAGGACAGAACTGCAATGCCAGGCTGCAACAGAGTGTGCTGGGTAATGTCAAGGAGACCTGGGTTGTAGTCCAGACTCTGCCAGGAACTGCCATGTTGCCTTGGGCAAGTTACTTCCTTGAGCCGCTCATTTTTAAAAGGTGAAAACTGAACTACGTGGGCTCTTAGATCCATTTTCTAGATTACTTAGATCCATCCAAGACTGTGTGTGACTCAACGATGGTTATAAGCCTCTGCTGTGTAAATAAGCATTTCATGGTCAAAAAAAGTTTATAGAAGTTTACAAAAACTGTTTTGGCCATAGGGTTATTTTACCTTTCCCTGATAAAAATGCCTCTAGATCTTAGAAAAAAAAATTGATCTAGTTACATTCATGGAGACAATAGATTTTCAGATGAGCAAGCAAAGATCAGTAGTAGTTACAGAGTCCTCTATGCCATTAAAAATAACCACACACACACACACAAATTCCCACTTCCAAAAGATCCTAGAATAAAAGATTAAAATAAATGACTGCTTAGACTCCCACAATCCAGTAATACTTTAAAGAACCTAAAAATAAAACATTTGTCTATGGAGAAGAAATAGATAGGCAGCTGGTAACTATGTTACCCTTTAATTGAAAAGAACACAAACTTGGTTTGAGATCACACCTCATGTCTCAAGATTTAAGTATATTTGCTCCCTAGGGAAGCCAAAAACTGGAAAAAATGTTCCAACTCTGGTTTGGCATTGTACATATATTGTCTGTGTGTGTGAAAGAGAGAAACAGAAAGGAGAGAGATATACACAAAGATAGCAAAAGACAGCACTCACGCAAATATACCAACGTTTACTTGTACAGAGGGGGCGTGCCATTGACAAAGCTGTTTGTAGGATGATTAGAAAAGCACTTTGTTTCTCAAAACGAGAACTGCTCCTGAACTAAAGGAGAGATGATCAGCAAACTTAAGGTTGTTCAGTTTTTAAAGCTGTCTGCACATATGCCTGCTATGCTGTGACTGTAACAAGTTTAGATGGATGGTTATGAGAAAGAAAAGAAAATATGACATCATTAGAATTACAGGTAAGACAAGGGGAAACCCAAAGTACAGACAAGAACACAGAAATATTTTAAGAGAGTACAGATGTCATGACATTTATTAAAAGGCATGCTACAATGCTATACTTGTTAGGAAAAGAGAGTAGAGATATCAATAGGCAGCAAATATACAAACTGAACGAAAATGGAATATACTGTAGTGTACAGAAGCTTTAATTAACCATGCACTACGCACTTAGAAAATATGTTTTTTAATATTTTATCGTCTCTTTGCATTTATAACATGATTCACTTTGACAAACACAGAATCCTTTTCTTCCAAAGCCACAAACTGTGTTACAAATGAAAGCTGGTACTGCAGCTTATCAAAATATACAAGACAATTGATGTTTTATATAAAACCACTTTATATGTCAACTTGTTCCCCAAAACCGCTTTTTCCCCCCTTTTTTGGCCTGGTTTAAAAAAATGTTGTTACAAATATTTACAGCATTTACTTCTGTTAGATGAACATTCTTATAAACTGAAAAAGGGAATTTTATGAACAGACCACATAAAGCACGAGACAATGTCAGAGGCTCCTAGCTGTGCTATTTTTTTTTTCTTAAATACAGTACTGAAAATGCCCATTGAACCCTTATCATCTAACCCATTCTGTTCACATTTAAACTCCCATTTTCTCTAAGTAGTCTATTCACCAATAGGAAATAGAAAGTAAAGGCCGCTTTGCACTGGGTCTTCTTTCAGAAAGGAGCTTGGGAAAAAATGCTTAACAGAAAGGAGTCAAAACCAGAACAGTCAGTCTTTGGTCAGAGCAATGAGGTGACGTTTTGATGCAAAACTCTGCTTGGTTAGCAATCTTTATAATTAGTACTTTTTGGATGTGGGATGAATTTTTTTTTACAGATCTGGGTATCAGTGGTAAAGGGAAAAAAGGCCAGAGTATGATTTTGTAAATGACATAAAAAATAGTTACTTAAATATTTATTATTACAACTACTACACAGGTTCAAGAACTAAAAATAACCTAAAAACAACAACAACAACAGTCTGTTTACAGTGCTGATTTAAGCTTGCCATAAGCAGCTTTCAACCATGACTATTATCACCAAGGTCACTGGGCCAGAAAAATACCCCTGTTCTCTGGAACATATGCCTCAGGTTACAGAAATGAAGATGACTACCACAAAGACTTACAGCAGCTCTGTTCTTGGACCTGCACATGCTATGAATATTACATGAGGAAGGCAAAAAGTATAACTGAGACTTCATTTTACAGTTACAACTGTTTCCTTGAAAGAATGGTCTGTGGGATAACATTCTTTTAAAATTATATAGTATGCATTTCCTGAAAACCAGAATATTGATACTACCACCTAAACCTCAAATAGGAAGAAAGACTACTGAAGAAGGCACATAAACTTTGGTCCTGTTTCTTTTGTTTTTCTCCCTCTATAAAACCCCCCAAACTGATATTTTAGTAATTTTCTATTTTTTAAATCATTCACAACTAGCTGTTAAAATTTGCTCTGAAAAAAGACTGCAAATAGTCTTCTAGATAATAACACAGCTGAATTAAGAGACAGCTGAATTACATTTTCTTTAAGGGAAAAGTTTTGTGCAATCTAAATGGTATTTCTTTCTAGCACAATAGTAGATTATTTTAAGTCTGGCAGTTTTATTCTTGTTAACAACAGATCAAGACAAAGGAAAGGTTAAGAAAAATGCTTTTACCCATAGTCATGGTGTCTTTTTGGTTTTAAAAATAGCAGTACACAGTAGTTTTTCTAAGAGAGAGCCTGACAATTTGGCAAATAAGGTTTTTAAGTGACTCACTGGGGGCAGGGGAACACATACTCTTGAGCTTGTCATCTTTCGTCCAAAAAATATTTAGTGGGAACAGAAGGGGAATTACATGATAATACAATCACTGTATAACCTGGCTGCTTAATAACATGGAAGTTTCCAAAAGTTTATATAAAACTGAACAGAGACATTCAAGAGCGTTACTTCTAATCAACTGAAGCAGAACCTATGATGATCATACTGCTACTGCTGCTGCTAAGTCACTTCAGTCGTGTCCGACTCTGTGCGACCCCATCCCTGGGATTCTCCAGGCAAGAACACTGGAGTGGGTCGCCATTTCCTTCTCCAATGCATGAAAGTGGAAAGTGAAAGTGAAGTCACTCAGTCATATCCGACTCTTCTCGACCCCATGGACTGCAGCCCACCAGGCTCCTCTGTCCATGGGATTTTCCAGACAAGAGTACTGGAGTGGGGCGCCACTGGTGGAGCCAAAGAAACACTGCTCCCATAAGGAACCAGGCAGGCAAAAACTGTGTCTCTAGAAACTATGAGATTTGCAACTTTCAACAACAAAATCAGAAACATTACTACAAGTAACTTAGCCTTAAACAAAGGCATTCTGTAGGCACTACTGGGCAATTCTGATACTCTCCAGTAAGTTATCAAATTATTAAGCTTATTTTCCTATTTGTATCTCACACAAAACACAATTTACTACTATGCAAGTTATTTACATCTCAAAAGTTTTTGGCATAAATTGCTACCATTTAATGTGTACTGCTATTTTTTTTTTCAGAGTTCCATACTATAGGTTTTTGTTGGTTATTCATTTTGTACTGCTATTTTTAAAAGTCCTAAATATATATAATTTGTGTCAAAGTCAGACACCTCCAAAAATAAGACAATTCTCCTGGAAATAAAGTAAATAAACTTTAAAATAGGATACTACCACAGCTCAACAACAACAAAACATTGCTTAGAAGATATCAACTAACTGCATGCCAAAACAAAAAATACAAAGATCTAGTTTTTTCACTGCCCTGATATTTTTTAATCTTTTTACAGAAACTATGTCAACACAAATACTGTAGACCTCTATAATTCAAAGAGCAAACAGCCCAATATGAACAACATCCATGTGCTACAGCTAATTTTAGACACAAACTGATGGTTTCGAACACAGTTTTAAATAAGAATATCTCACTTTTCCAAATCTTAATTTGATTAATGTTTTTGGTCAATAATTTAAGATGTATGTAATGTACATATGTATGTACAACATCAGAGGAGTGTATGTATGTATATACACTCATCTATACACACACACACACACACACACAAAGCCCTGAAAAGGATTCAAATGTTCTCTCTCAAATATAAAGGCCATTTCCTACTTCAAAATTACATTCAACACCATTTATGATCTCCCTTCTGCTACACTTCTGCTACACTTACACTGAATGTTACGAGAATCATGAATTCAAACTACACAGTAATTTCTAACTCAAAAAGAAAAAAACATCCAATTTAAAATATAACTGAAAATTACAATAGTGCTTGTAAAGAAGGAAAAAAATGAAGCAAACTTGGAGTGATTTCTTAAAGAAACTGGATTTTTCTCCCTTCCCTCTTACTCAGTGTTTTGGTAAAAATATATTTTATAAGTGAAAAAAAGAAGAAAAAAAAAAAAACCCTAGATATATGAGTACACCTATCAGCCAATACTAAAACTGATCCATTTCAAAGATCTCAATTTAGTGTCCTTCATATTCTTCCAACTAACTGTTGCTCAGCGTTGAGGGAATTTTGCTTTTGAACAATCCAGAATGTCTTTTGTATTCTCCAATATTTTTGCAAATTTTTTTTGTTAAAATTTTCCTGTTTAATTTAATGGTTGGAATATAATAAGAGATTGAGATATTCTTTTAAAAGGTGAGATGAGCCACTTTGAGAATCTGAGAAAAGTGAAAAAGGGGTAGACAAAAATGACCCTTTTAACAAATTCTGCTTTAAAAAACCTACTCAAGCACTGAAGGAATAAGTAATCAATGCAAAGTATCTAATTTAAAAGAAATAATTTTACATTATACAATCACTGAAACAACATTAAAACATATGCTTACATTCAACTGAAAAGAGAGAGGGACAGAGTAGAGCAAGAACCCACTCCTTCCCATACTGCATATATGTGGGCACGCACTCAGTACGGAGCTTCATTAACAAAGAAAAGCAAGTGCTCACTTGAGTATATGACAAAAACCAAGCAATCCTGAGACAAATTCTAATGGGTGATAAAGATTAGACAAGATCCAGAAACGGAGACTGCATTGTATAGCCCCAAACTGGTATGCTATAAGCGCAATGACCACTACTGGTCACAGTATGAAGAGGCCTACAGGTGTGCACTGAGTTATTCCCAAAACCATTTAACGCTTCCCCACCCCACCTCTACACCAAAGCACCAAAAATTTGAATAGCAACTATTACTTCTTGAAAATCACTTAAAATTTCAATTGAAAAAACAAAACAAAACTTTAAAAGTCTTGCCAAAACAAGGAAAGAAAAAACAAATGCTCACCAAGCCCACGATATAGCTTTTAAGATACTTGGATAAAACTCTAACCTATTATATCATAAGCACATAATAAGGCACATAATAGGAAATTAAGTAAATACACAGTAATTCTGAATAAGTATTAGAGATTATAGTGGTACAAAAAACCCTTGAGATTAATTTTTTTTCTAAAAGAAGACTTTACCAAAAATAACTTTTAAAAAATCTGTCAAACCATATGATAGACCTGAATATTTTCCTTAAGACTGTAAACTTTTTTCTGAAAACTATAAAAAAGTAGTTTATAAGTAGGATTATTTTTCTTTTTAAATTTTCCAAGATCATATTACTAGGCAACTGTCATTGTGAAATTTAAAACATGATTTTCCCGAATAAAATTAATTATTCTGACACCTTAATAGATCCTGGTTGGATTCCACATAATTTCCCTGGAGACAATTGAGACATTTCATTCTCCAAATAGTTTCAAAAAGTTAAAGATATGCAAAGGAGTGTCTTACAGTGGGAAAAAAAAAAAACTGAAAGAAAACATGCGAGTTTATCAATTTGCTTCCAATACAACCCAATTTATGTATAATAAGTATCAATATATGCCAAATAACTGTTATAACTTACAAGAGAACATAGTTTCCTACAGGACTCAAATTTCTGAATCATAAAGTTAAAAACTTGGTTGTAGGTCATTTAAATTATTTACGTCAAGTAATTTTAAAAGTCTATCTGTTTAAATTTTTCAAAGTACAAAGGAGTTTAGAAATGTTGTATAAGGCTGATCTGGACCCAAATTAAAAGAAAGTCTGTCCTCTTGAAATCCAATTTAATATAGGGAATTAAATTACTGGAAAAAAAATTTTTTCCTGAAAATTATTTTCATTTTAGAAACAATGGTACAAAGGAAAAACACGCCTCTGATGACGTACTGGCAGAGGGGAGAAGTGGGAAAAGAGAACATCCCTTGATTTTTTTAATATACTTGAACGTCAAACTCAGAAAGAGTTATTTTTGAAAAAGAGGCAGAATTGGTCTTGAGCTGCTTCAGTCTATGTCTGAAGGTTTTACTAAAATTATGGTCCAGTCTTAGGAGAAAAATTCACAGAAAAGTCAGATTGTAGATTTTGAGAAGGAAACTCTGAGGTGATGATTTTCTCCAAGGTCGTGGTTATGAAGCTCAATGAGGGCCTGGATTGCTTCTTCCACAGATCCCAACTGAATGAGTGCCATTTTGCGATCTTTCCTAAAGTGGCAGAAGAAACAGAAAAAGTACACAGAATTAATTTTGCCTACAAACCTCTTCCCCAACCCTAGAAGACTTCATTAAATTACCATAAACATTTGCAAACCATGTTAATGTATTTTTTAAAAGAATGGACTTACTGGAAGAATTTAAAAGCCTTCACTGAACATCCAGCTTCTGTGAAAAGATTCTTCAGGTCATCTACTGTAACAGAGGGGCTGTGAAAACATCATCACAGAGACAGTCAATTATCTTATCCCTAGTTTTCAAATGAAGCAAAGATTAACTCCTGACATCATCAGGTCTCTAGAATATCTCACATTACAAAGAGCATAAAGCCATGCAATGAAGACATGATTTGCAAGTGCCCTTAAAGATCTTTAAGGTTGGGTTTCTTGATGGCTTAGTGGTGAAAAATCTGCCTGCAATGCAGAAGATGCAGGAGACTTGGGTTTGATCCCTGGGTTGGAAGATCCCCTGGAGGAGGAAAGAGCAACCCACTCCAGTATTCTTGCCTGGAAAATCCAATGGATAGAGAAGCCTAGTGGGTTTTCCATAGAGTTGCAAAAGAAAGGAAAAAATGTTCAAGATTGATGCATGCATGTCTTCAGACAATGGAATTTTGTCTCAATTCTTTTGCATAAGACATGGGCAGTATCTAAAGGACAAGAAAATCTTTCTATATTTACTCTTTCAATGGGATTATTACCCATACGTCTTTAGTACCTAACTAGTACTTCCAAGCCCCTTCCCTAGCTCTGATTTGTCTTCCATAGTCCACTTCTAGTCCAGTATATGTTTAGTACTAACCCAGTACCTTTTCAATTACTTTCAGGATAATTATGAACATGTATATGTGCCAACCATGTTCTAAAAGAGCCCCCAACTACTCTTGCCTCCTAGTATTTATACCTTTTGAGTACCCCTCTCCCATACAGAATAAGGATGTCCTCTGTTAACCCTCAGGGTATTACAGAAATGACACGTGACTTCTGAGGCTGAGAGACACTGTGATTTCCACCTTGCCCTTTCTTGAATGATTAACTTTGGAAGAAACCAGCTGCCTTTTCATGAGGACAGTCAAGTAGCCCTATGGACAGGTCCTTGTGGCAAGGAACTGACTGAGCATATGAGGGAGCCACTTTGGAAGTGGACTCTAGCCCCAGTACAGCCTTCAGATGCTGCTGTTTTGTGGGAGAATTAGCCAAAACCGAAGCCACTTCTGGATTCCTGACTCACAGTAACAGTTTGAGATAAAGAACATCTACTATTGTGCTAAGCTGTTAGGTTTTGGAGTGATCTGTTACATAGCCGTGGACAACTAATACGGTGGTCTACCACATGACAGTCCATTGACTAAAAGTAGACTCCTCCTCATTTCACAACTACCAGCAAGGATGGGCTTACAGAACAACAACTGGCTCTGCTAGGACAGAGATCTGAATTCGCATCCTATTGGTCATTCACCTGGAATGTCACTCCTGAGTAAGTTACTTAATCTGAGCCTCTAACTTTCAGTGTTAAAATGAAACTAACAACCTTTACTCCAAAGGTTATTATGGATAAACTGCTACAGACAGAACACAGAATGGTGGTTACCAGAGACAGGGTGGAGAGAAACAGAGAGATATTGTCTAATGGGTACAGAGCTTCAATTTGAGATGATGACAAGGATTTCCAGATGGATACAAGTGATGGTTGCACACTACGAAAGTATATAATGTGAATGTACACTGAAACACACACTCAAAAATGGTTAAAATGGAAAAAGAAAAAAGGTTAAAATGGTTATGTATTTAACCACAATTTTAAAAAGAAGATTATTATGGAGATTAAATGAGGTAATGCATGTAAGACACCAGCACAGTGTCCAATACTTGGTAGATGGTTAAAAATATATTAACATACTTTCTCTCTCCTACCTATATGTCCAGTGTAGGCTGCAACCTGAGACCAGCTCCTGGACAAATGTCCTTAAGAGGGAGCCTGCTTTAGTCTTTAAATATGTTGCCTCTCCCCCTTATTCTGTAGTAATGAGGTGCTAAATTTCTAGATGCACATAACTGAGAATTTTTTTTTCTAAAGCTACTCCTCCTGTTGCCTGGAAGGCAGAAGGCTTGAGCCACTGACCAATTCAGATGCAAAGTTTCTCCATGTGCCCAACTGGAGACTAGTGAGGAGCCTGGGCATTCAACAGTATTTTGAATAATTATTTTGTTCCTATTCAACGGCCATTCTCATTTTCAGAAATGTCCCAGAACTGTACCCTTTTCCACTCCCTTTTAGCTTTTTCCAAAGTTAAAAGTCTTTAACTTTTCACACACATGATCGCATACAACTATACCCCCAGCTTTTACCCTTTCTTTCCAAAGCTTATCCTCCTTCATGTTATATAAAACGGTCATCTTTTTTGGTCAAGGATTTCACAAATTAAAACTGGGATTTCCAGTTTTATATTTCTTAGGCTTTGATGATCATACAGTCTCTATTCTAACAATTCAGCTTTGTCGTACTGGCTCAAAAGCAGCCATAGCTAATACATAAATCAATAAATGTGGCTGTGTTCCCTGAAACTTTTTCATGGAAGGTGAAGTTTTATGTAATTTTCTCAAATCACAAAATATTCTTCTTTTGTTTTTCCCCAACCACTGAAAATGTAAAAACTGATCTTAGCTCATGGGCCTTACAGGTGGATTTGGTCCATGGGCTGTAGTCTGTCAATCCCTAAGCTAGATGATGACTAAAGAACAAGTCTGCTACAACACTGGTTACTACAGACTGGTTATAAGAAAATAATTTCTAGCTTTTTTAGATATGTATGTGGCTTGTAGGTTAAAAAACAGAGAATTCAGTTTTACCAAATTCTTGCATGCATGCTCAGCTGCCTCTGACTCTTTGTAACCCCATGGGTTGTAACCCCAAGACCACCAGGCTTCTCTGTCCATGGCATCTTCCAGGCAAGAATACTGGAGAAGGTTGCCATTTCCTACTCCAGGGGATCTTTCCAACCCAGGGGTTGAACTTGTGTCTCCTGCGTCTCCTGCACTGGCAGGCAGATTCTTTACCACCGAGCAACCCGGGAAGCTTACCAAATTCTTAAAAACATAAATTGTTTGATTTTGCTATGCTGGTTACTGAAGGGTCTTTACTTCTACAGAAGGATGAATAAGTATGTAGCAATGGAATATCTCTGCATAAATGTAATTTTGTCCTTCCATAACTGAAAGGTAACTAGTTGCTAATTCCCTGTTTGGAAAGAAAAATTTTAAACACTGCTACCTTTACTTCTGGAGTGTAAGTTTAGATAAACTTCTTAAGAGATGATGGCAAATAAATCATCTGACAAGAAATTATTGAATCTCTACTACTATATTAACAATATTTTGTTTTTATCTCCCCAAACCATATACCCTAGGTTATTAATCACTGAAATGAATAGTAACAAATTAAGATACATACGGGATGTTGGAAAGATGCAGAGTAGCTGATGGGGGGAAAATATTCTGGAAGTTTTTAGAGCCAGGTTTTTTAAAGCGATGCAAAGGACTATTGCTAAAATCCTTAGTCAGACCTTGGTCTTCTTGTCCCTCTCGAGGAAGCTGAACTGCTTGATGCTTGGACAGTGTAGCACGAAGCACCTTCCCATAAAGTCTCTGACCGCTCAGATGGTTCATTGCTGGTGCATAAGAAGAAAATAAGGAAACTCTGGGTATTAAGGTAGAGTCTCTGTAAAACTATCATAATTCTTTTTATTTAGTCATTTAAAATTATATTGTCAGTTTGAGGGTTTAAAAAGTTTTAAATTTAAAAACTCTTACATATGAAAATATATTAAATGAGTTTGTTTTACCATAATGAAAAGCAATACAACAAAAAATACCCATTTTCCTAGCAGAGTGCTAAAATGTTTCAGAATGCCTGAAATATAACGAGCTCAGGAAATGGCTACTGAATAAATTAATCTCAAGTAAAACTTTTTAAAATAAATATCTGACTAGTAATATTTCAACAGTCACTATAAAAATGAATGGTGAGATAGCAAAATGATACTTCCTTGCACTATCATTATGAACTTTTAAGCAACAGTTCTAGAAAACTTAGAAGGAAAACAAACAAGCAAACAAATAAAATGAAAGAAAACAAGTCCTGTTTATTAGTTTAAAGCTAATGGAAAAATCTAGAGTCAAAGCTCTAAACATCAATGATAAGTTCAAACAGATAAATGAACTTCAAAGAGTCATAAACATTTTTAAATCTTAAAATGTAAGCAGATCCAAATAATAATGCAGACACTGACATAAAGAGGAACTCTTTCTACTTAAGCCGTAAGTTTACTTCACAGGAAAATTCACATACAAAAGGAGCATATAATATGCACATATAATAATGACTATTATTAATCACTAGTACCTAGTTGAGCTTGATTTGCATCTGCCATCTGAACCAATGCGTTTTCTTTCTTATTAAACATTATCTTCACTCGATGTACATCACCATATACTCCTAATTAAAAAGACAAAACAGTTTTTTAGTGTTGACTGTGTAATGTTCAATTAATTTTAACAATATATTTAAAGAAAGCTTCTTTTCTCATGCTATATGCTTTCCCTGAGCAATTTCATACATACGCTTCCAAATTTGTATCTATATTCTAGATTTATTAATCCCTTGATGTGGATGTCCCATAAATACTTCAAGTTTAACATATTCCAAACTGACTCATCTCCCCTTTTCTGTCCCCTCCTATGTTCACTAACTCTCTTGATAAACAGTATCATCATGCATGTATTTGCTCTGGTCAGACACCTGGGAGTCATCTTTTGACCTACTCCTTTCCTTAAGTTCTTATATCCTATCAACTACCAGTACTCACTGATTCTATGGCCTAAATATCTCTCACATTTGTCCACTTCTCCCCATCCTCCCTACCACTGAAGCTATTATCACTATTTCACAACTGGACAATCACAATAGCCTCCCAAATTGATCTCATTACATCCAATTTTTCTATACTAGTGTTCCCCAAAGTGGGACCCACATCCCCAAAAGCAGGCAAAATGAATTCACTGGGGTGTGGGAGGATAATGAAAGTGAAAGTGAAAGGCGCTCAGTTGTGTCCAACTCTTTGTGACCCTATGGGCCATACAGTCCATGGAATTCTCCAGGCCAGAATACTGGAGTGGGTAGCCTATCCCTTCTCCAGTGGATCTTCCCAAACCAGGAATCAAACCAGGGTCTTCTGCATTGTAGGTGGATTCTTTATCAACTGAATTATCAGGGAAGCCCGAGAGGACAATAAGCTGTTATTTATCCTGATTTGTTTATATAAACCAATATGAAAAACTACATTTTACTAATTTTCAACATATAGAAGAAATTATAGGTGGAAATTTTCTACAATGTGAAGGACATTTTCTCATTTTTTTCCATTTAGTGTGCTAAAATATATTGCAGTTCATGTGGAATAGGGTATCACCAATATCGTAAAAATAAGATCCTTAAACAGTAGCACAATTACCATACTGTGTAACAGGATGGGAGAATGACTATGACAATTCTCAGGGCACACAAAGGAGAACTGGTTATCTTATGGGCAAGCCCCTATGAGCAACTAAACTGAGAGATGAACAGTAGCTAAAAATATATATGTAAGTATCCCAAATTTGCTATCCTTTTCAGAAATGACAAGTGACTGAAATATTGCTGCTCAGTCGCTCAGTAGTGTCCAACTCTTTGCACCCCCATGGACTGTAGCACGCTAGGCTTCCCTGTCCCTCTTGGCCAAAATAAACGCCCTTTAAAAAATAATATACAATTTGTATTTCAAGCTGAGGGTGATTTTTTTTCTAAATTAGTGAGAAAAAAACTATTTTTGGAAAGAAATGTGCTCTGGTTACTAAAGAGACATATGAAAATTTAGCATGAACACAGGATTTTGTTACTGATAATCACATAAATGTGTCGTGAATTAAAACTATTATAGAAACTATTATTAAAACTATTATAGAAACACGAGTATGAAGTATCTCTGTGGGGTGACAGAGATGTTCTCAAACTGAACTCTGGTGATGGCTGCACAGCTCTGTACATTGACTAAAAATCACTGAGTTGTATACCTAAGTTAGTGAATTGTATGGCTGTAAATTACATCTGAAAGATGAAAGATGCTGTTAAAAAAAAACCTATTATCCACTCAAAAAATTTGAAACAATTTCTCATTCTATTAAAAATTTTTCCAAATGAAGATTATTAGTGAGTTTTTAGCCCCATTATTCTAATGCAATAGATTTCAAGATCAACTAATTTAACAAGAGGAAACATGGAACTTTTTCTAAGTAAAATACATCAAAATTTAGTGGATTAGACTAAAAAATTAGTATCCTAATTAGTACAGCAACAATCCAACACTTTCATTCATATCACATTTTTATATTTTTCAATTAAAAGGTTTTCTTGGCCATGCCACGTGACTTGCGGGAGCTCAGTTACCCAACCAGAGACTAGACCCAGGACCCAGCAGTGAAGCACTGAGTCCTAACCACTGGACTGCCAGGGAATCTCCTTGTGTATCCTTATGAGGTATCTTTTTCAGTTACGACTACCATCAAGTATGAAAATAAAGTGAATTTAGAATCAGATTTTGGAATGCTGATTCCAAGTGGAAAAGGTTTTTGAAAATAACAAAGCATATTAAATCTTATTTCTCACTAAATGTTAACAAGATTTTTATTTAAAAAACTTTGAAATAAAAATCTTTAAAATATTAAACATTGCTTACTTCATAGTTCTTGTATTTCTGTTTGTAATGTAACACTATACATAAAGAGTACAGTAAAAGATTGATGAAATTTATGATTAATTAATCATATATAGAGTATATGTTACATTTTTTTTTTTAACTGAGTGAGGCATAGTATTAAAAAGTCTAGGGATTATTTTAAAATCTGAATCTCATTATGGATTCCCATTGTTCTTAGGTTAAAAACCAAGCTCCTTAGTATAGTTTACAAAGCTCTTAGTGGCCTTGTCTCTATTCGTCTGTCCAGCTTCAACATGTCTCACCCTTACCCTCTCCACTAAGTTTCCTTCATTTCCAGGTTCCGAGAGCTCTGTCTCTCGCTGCTAGTATCTGTGAAAGGACATTCACCCTCCCTTTCTGCCTGGCTGACACAACACTTCCTCATTTCTCACAAGTTAGCTTAACTATCATTTCTCTGTACATCATATTTGATTCCCTCAGCAAGGTTAGGTCTTCCAGCTGTATGTTCTTATTACAATCTCTATTTCCCTTTTTATAAAACTTTGTTCTATCTATAATCACTTAACAAATCTTCCTTGTTATTCCATCCTGTGTCAAACACACTAATTGACAGACAGCAGTAGTTAAGTATTACTGAATGATGCAAGGGGCTCAATTCACATCATAGCTAATAATAATAATAATAACAAAAAAAAATAGTAAAGCAAAAGAAATTACTTACCAAATAGTATAAAAAGTCCATGTGGTGTTATTAGCTGTTTGAAAAGGAGAACACAAAATATAAGGGTCTCATTAACTAAAAATTTTTTAAAAGTTTACTTGTAAAAATGAGAGTTGACTGTGTTTCAAGCATTGCTTTTTTACATGCTTCTTATATGTACTAGTGATGAACTTTAATACAAATTCTTAAACATTTCCATTTGAATTCAACTCGAAGTCAGAAGCTACAATATTTCCTCCTGAAAGACTTTTTACATATGATACTTTCCAACTCACATCAGGATTAAGATTGGTGACAAGCAGAACAGAATTTCCTGGCATACCACCAGCCCCAGGAATGGCCATCCTTCCAGTGACAGCGGAGGAGGTGATTGCGAGGGGGCCGAGCGCTCCGGGACCTAGTCCAGCTGGGACCGACAGACCTTTACAAAACAGCAGAAGCATTTCACATTCTAGTTATCTGGAGGATTATAACACTTGATGCAACTTAAGAAAATAAATGAACGCAAAAGCAAAAATAGAGAAGAAAATGTTTCAAAGCTACCTTAAGGATAACAGAGGTCAATCCAGACTCTGGACATAGAGTTTCTCATTTGTTGACATTATCATACTTAATACTCTATTATTTATATAACACTTTGCAGACCAACCAAATTCACCAGTCTTAAAGCCATGAGGTTTTTTAAAAGGGTCTATAACTACCAGTACTCCTTCTATTTCTTGAAATAGATATATTCCAATACATTTCTCTAAAGCAGATATAATTTTCAAGTTGACTTCTACCATTATATCATATATATATGTGTGTGTGTTTACACATATATATTCTAAAAGTCCTTCAGCAGAAGTCACATATATGCAAGCTAGGTAGTAATGCATGTTCTAAAACTGGACTGTGGTAATAATGGCTGTACAACTCTGTAGATTTATTAAAAATCACTGAGTTGTATATCTAAAACAGATAAATTGTATACATATATTCTGCATGGGGGAAAAAAACACTTTGTAACCTTGTAAAACATTATTACCATCAACAACAAATTTATGGATTCAATATTATTTTGAAGCAAGAATTTTCAGAGCTCTCTATTCCCCTAGATACTGCAGAAACTACTGAAAGCCCTATAATACTGGAATATTGACACTACATACAATACCCAAAACACTACACTTCTTCACAAGGTCCAATTATTTGTATTCTCAGCTTAAAAACTGTCTAAGATAAAATTCCCAGTTAATGTAAAATGAGCCAATTCTTTAATGTATTGATTCTAAGTTCAAAATTCCTTATAATAGAATCTGGCCACTTTATCACAAATCATGTGTGTGCATATACCCCTCTATTACACCTGAAAAGCCTTATCAACTCAGGAGCCCTCTTCATGCATTTTTTTTCTCTTTCTTAACATTTACTACAGTGTTTTATAGATACAGCATGTCAAAAAAATACCCAAAATGAAGGAAACCATATATCGCCACCTCCACATGTGTAGCTCTTGGGAGCTTCAAACACATGAACACAATGTATAATGCCTTCATTTTAATGAGATAGATAAGATCACTCACTTAATTAAACATGTTAAAATGTCTTAAAACCACCAGAAACCTAAAACTTTAATAAACCTCAACCTTTCAAATCACTCTTTCTTTCTAGTTAACTTCATCCCCTCTCCTGAAGAGAAGAGTTACAATTCCCAGACTTAGAAAGGGAAAGTAGCTATGCTGCAGTTTAAAATAGTTATATTCACAGATCAGCTGGAAGCTATAAAGGTAATATGTAGACTAGACTTAACACTGCATCACTCTTCCAATCATCAACCTCAAGTGTTTTCTTTAAGCACAAAACCATAAAGTATTTTTTCTCCTTAAGTTATAATCAAATTCATTTTGCTTATTATTTGGAAGAGTCAGAGTCATTATCAAAGTATTAACTGATTGCTCTCTCTCTTATTTTCACTAGCTAAAAGAAAAAAATGTGTATATATTTTTTTTTCTGAAATAAAACAGCATGCATATCCTCTATAATAATCTTTCAAACCTACTAATTTTTTTAAAAAAGTACTTACAGATAAAATAGTAAATGTTTACTAATTCAAATGTTTGCTGTCTGCATGATAAATACTGAATGCCATTATAGGCAGTAAGGATAAGTAAGACAAGTCTATTTAACATGTAATTGAGCTGCTTATCAGCAAGCAGCTCATCTGTTTTATATAATAACCAAAGAGACAAACCTAAGGTTATTTAATATAGTCAACCTATAGTTAACTGTGCCAGTGGCAAGTACAGATGATGCAGAACAGATAACAGAACTTTAGTGCTGAGAAGGAAACTAGAATTATTCATAAACACAAGGAAGCTGTACAATCATCTACTGTCCATGAGCCACTTCCATGATTGACGTGTGTAATGCTTTTTTGGTAAATCCTTCAAACATGGTCATATCTTTCATTTTGATAATTTCCTAGAATATATAAATCATCATTAAGAAATCATTTCAACTTCAACTTTAAAACAGTCACCTGTAGCTTGAGGAAATCCAATAGCAGGGGCAAATCCAGCAGCCCCTGCATACGGCGAGGAAATGATTCCTGGTGCACCTGATGGGGAAGAGAAGCTGAAATAAATACACTACCTTCTATAAAGATGGCTATCAACACAATAAAATGGCCATATGAGGGTATATTGTTGACAAAGAGATTCTATTACGAGTGAAGATTTGTTCAATAGATGATCCTTGTTGTGTTGTAAAAGAGCCTCTGCCACTTCCAGAGGCTAATCCCTTTCAACTGGGTTCAAGGTTCAAGACTACAGCTAGAATGTTATTAATATTTCATTCTGAGTTATTAGTTTGCTACTTAGTTTTATTTGGTTTTGTTATTTAGGTTGATATTCTTGCCCTTATTTAGAGCACTGTTTCTATGTAAAAATCATCAAATATTCGCTAAACTATACTGTACCTATGGGGTACTGTGCTCACAAAAAGAAATACGAAATAAAAATCCTTGCCTTTGAGAGGCTTTACAAACTAAAATTATGAATTACAGAAGATTCACATGCTGAGGATCTAGAGGTTTAAACACAAATGTACTGCAAGTGGTCTAAGAAGAAGGGATTGCAAAGGATCTCTGGGACTGTTTGAAGGCTTCTCAGGAGGTAAAACTTGAGCTGGACATTAAGTGAAAAGCAGTGCTTAGCGTGTACCAGATGCCAAACAAAGGCTGATATTCCTTCTCCATTTAGAAGCCTGGCGACTGTGCACCATCAACAAATAGAGGAGTTAGCTCTAAATGGTGGAATCATTACTAGTAGGAAAACAGTTTGATTTAGGACAAGTTAAGGTCAAGGTGATAGTAAGACATTCAAATGGCAATGCCACAGTGGAAATGAGGGGGTAAACTCAGAATTTCTAACTACTACAAGATACAGATTTGTAAATCATCTATATAGAAATAAATGTAAAAGTCATATGAAGAAAAACTCCACTAAAAAGGGCACAAGACAAGAAATGAAGAAAGCTAAAAAGAGAACCTGGGAGTATTAGTACACTTAAGTGGAAGAGGAACATTCCAAGAAAAAGAGAGAGAGAGAGAACAGCCTCAGAAAACAACACAATGAATTATAGTCCCTCAGGATCAAGAGACGGAATTTCAGGGAGAGGGGTTCAATAAAAGTTAGGGAGAGTGAGAAACATAAATGGGAAGCAATAGTTTTAGAGCAATAGTAAGAAGCTAGAATGTAAGAGTCAAAGGCAGGCATTTGTTTTTTTTTTTAAAGTGATAGGGTGATATGCATATTTATAGGAAGTATGTAGGCTGTACTTTCCAGAGGAGTTAAAAGATCACATAAGTTTATTCTCTTCATTAAAGAGAATTATTTAACATAATTTGTTAAATATGTGCTATGATTCATTAAAATAATTCAAGAAAATATAGTCATAAAGAGACTTCAGGGACAGAGCTAGCAGAGAGAACTGACAATAAATGAAGACACAAAAATGAGAAATACAGAGTAACTGATGATATAAGAGAAATATCACTGAAAGCACACGAGGAGGCAAGCATCCCTCTGGTGCTAAGGAAGCACTGAATAACGCATCCAAGAATCTCTGCCCTTGCTAAACTTATATTCAAGTAGGCTGAAGATCATAGGTAAAGTGATTCATTTTCATAACAACTATTTTAAGGCATAGAGGAAGACTTACCCAAGACACTTCAATATGGATATGAGTTACTATGAAAATTTACACTGGGAAGATAAATGAAAGAAGAAATATGGTTGCCAAGTATTCACTTGACCCTTCCATCTAACTCTGGCTAGTTATGTGACTTGCAGTGTCTCCTGCAGAACATACATTTGTATGCAACGCCACTGCATTCAATCACATGATAGGAACACACAGACAGTCATGACACAGACTGCTATACAGAAGCCTTAGGAAGCATTATGGGTTTACACCAGCTCTCTGATTTCCTTCACCTTCTGCCACGAGAATGCCACGTCTCAAATGGAGTGACACCTTCAGCCTGGACCCTGGATCAAAAAGACATGTGAGGGAAGTTTGCAAAAATTGATTCACAGTTGTTTAGGTGTCAGTTATGTGAGAGGAATAAACGTTAATTACTATAAATCACTGAGATTTGTCAGAAAGGCAAGGGAGGTCCTTTTAAAACAAAACAACAAGTCTAATACAAGTGGTTATGGCGGGGGAGCAGTATGAGGCAGAAGATATGCAGTAGGTTTGAGAGAAATGAGGAAAATTTTTGATATTAACTCTCACTGAACATTAAATAGCAATAAATGAAAGAACTGGCAAACTGTTCCAGGGCCAAATTTTAAATAATTATTTCCAAGTACAAGAACATCTGTTAATATTTGACAAAAGAAACATTTGTAAAGTTTCCATAAATCTACATTCCTCAAGTAAGCAGGAGCAGAAATATTTTAGCAAATTAACCTGTTAGACATTGGTTTACACAAACTTTACAGGAAAAGGTTTAAGATTTGAATAGCTATATCACACATATTTTACATTTGGAAAATGTATTACCAAAAGCAATTGAGGTAATACAAATAGATAACATTTTTATCTATGAAATCAGTTTATCAGTGTTTCAGTATTTCTCAGTGCTATTGTTTGTAATAGCAAACCCTAAAGAAACAAGCTTAATGTCTAAATTGGAGAATTATTATATAAATTATGGGTCACTAGACAAAATATAGAGCCATTTGAAACATTACAAACAATATATATTATGGAAAAAAGGCACAATTATTATTTTTTTTAAATGTGGATATAGTAGCAGACTAAATAACAAAGACCAACCTTGTGGTAGATATGCCCAATGAACAGTAAAAAGATCCTTTTTAAAGAAAAAACCTAACAGCTAACAAGATGATTAACAGTAACCCGGCTAAAAACCTAACTCTATCGAACAGCTTTGGTTTCATCATCCTCACGCGTAATGGACAAGATGCAAATCCCAAGGTTAGCCCAAGAGGAAGGAAGTCAACAGGAGACCTCCATGACATTCATCCAACAGTATAAACCTAAAATAACCCGTCCCATTGCCTACTCCTCCTCCCTTCAGAAGACTACAAGGAAAGCTGACTTTGTGTCTAACAGAGAGGAGACAAAACCGTTCCTGAAAAGGTCTAACCAAAAGTAAGTTCTCATGTGAATTTGCAGCCTAAATTCACATTTCTTTGGACTTCAAGGGAAAATTAACAAAATTATGGATTTAGATTGAAATGGTCCCAGACACAGATCCTTTGATGTTGCAAACAAGTAAATTCTTTCTGGAGGAACATACCACCTTGAGGCTAAGCTTCAAAGAAGTCCCAAGTTATTTCCCAAGTAAGTGAATAACTCAAAAAGAAGAAAGCAGAAAAAGAAATGTCTAATTGCAGAAAAATAACTGCAAAGACTTCAGACATTGGAATTATCAGATGAGGATTCTAGATAGTATGTTTGGAAAAATAAAAGCTATGCTGAAAAGTATCTATAAGGCAGATGATACTTAAAAAAAGAATAAAATTTCTAGAAATAAAAAGCACAATTACTGAAATTTAAAGTTATCAGACAAGTTTAACAACAGATTACACAAAGGTGAAGAGACCATTAATAAAATGAAAGGCCCTAAGGAATTATTCAGGATGCAGCTCAGAGAGATAAAGGAAAAAACAGGACAGAAAGTTTGAGATACTCAGAACAGAGAAAGAGAATTTAACAGGTCTAGTCAAAATTCCAGAAACTAAGAAAAGAAACAGTGTGAAGATGGCATATGTGAAAAGATCATTTCTAGGACCAGTAAAAGACAACAATCCACCAAATCAAGATGCTTCTAAAGGGTATGTTATAATATAGTAATTTTAATATCCATTTTGCTGATGACTAGGGATGCTGAGCATCTTTTCATGTGCTTACTGCCACTCATATACCATCTTTTGTAAAATATATTTTCAAATCTTTTGCCCATTTTTAATGATTTGTTTTCTTATTATTGAGCTGTGAATTCCTTGTATACCTTGATATAACTAATTTGTTTTCTTCAAGTCTATAAGCTTGCCTTTTGGTTTTCTTGATGGTATCTTTCAAGCCACTGAACTTTTAAAATGTTGATGTATATACAATACATAAAATTATTTCCTTTTATGGTTTGTGCTTTTTGTGGTTTATCTAAGAAATGTTTGCATATCCCAAGGTTGCAAAGATTTTCTTCTAGTGTTTTTTAATATAAGATTTTTAAATTTATTTATTGGTTTTGTTTTGGCCATGTCACACTGCATAGCACTTGGGATTCCAATTTCCTGACCAGGGATTAAACTTGTGCCCCCTGCAGTGGAAGCACACCAGTTTTAGCTGCTAGACCGCCTGGGAAGTCCCCCTTCCTAGGTTTTTTTTTTCCTAGGTTTTATTCTAGGAGTTTTTTAGGTTTAAGTTTTACAGACAGGTCTAAGATCCATTTCAAGTCAATCTGTCAGTATGGTGTGACATACTAATCAAAATTTATTTTTTCCAATATGGATACCCACCTGTCCAAAAACTACTTGTTGGAAGATTTTCCTTTATTGAATTTTTACACTAGCAATTTTGCTAAAAATCAACTCATCCTATACATGTGGGTCAATTTTAGACTCTATATGCTTCTCTACTGGTTTATATATCTATCTTTTCAACACTGTCACAGTGGTTTGATTACTGCACTTTATGTTAAGTCTTGCATTTACTTCACTATTCTAGATTCTTTTCCATTTCTACATAAGTTTTAGAAGTTCAATGCATCTTACTAAAGTAAGAGAGAAAAATTAGAATATTTAGAGAAAGAAGAGTTAATCAAAGTTGCTGAATATGAAGTCAAGAAACAACAACACTGCATTTGTGTATTAGCAACACTTTGAAAACCTAATGATGGCTAAAATTTACATTGCATCATTCTAAGCTCTTACATACATTAGCATATATAATATTCATCACAATTCTTACCAGTTAAGTATTATTATTATGCTCATCTCACATATAAAAAGACAAAAGTACAGAGCAGTTAAGCAATTTGCCCAAAATTACACAGATCAAAAAGACTGGTTGAGAATTAGAATCTAAAAAGTACAGCTCTTAGGAATAATTCTAACAAAACATATGTAAACATACTTTTATTTGGAAAAGTCGTCAAACTTTACTCAAAGACATTAAAGAATATACAAATTTAAAAAAAAAAGAATACACAAATGGAGAGATGCACAATGTTCAAAATCTGGAAGACTCTATTGTACAGATGTCAATTGCCTTCTAAGTGATTTATAAAGTCAATATAATCTAATTAAAATCCTGACAGTGCTTCCCCCCCCGCCCCTTTGAGGACTTGAAAAGCTCATCCTAAAATTCCTAAGTGTAAATGGTCAAGAACTGCCAAGATACTCTTGAAGAATAAGAGACTTAACTCTGTCAGATACTCAGACTTGTGGTAATGACAAAAAGAATAAATAGACCATTGGAGCAATGCCCAGAAAACTACTTATGCAAATATTAACCTCTAGTTAATGGTATGTGTTAACAATTCTGAAACGTTTTGTGTATTATAGGATTGAGCAAATGGGTAAATATGTTGAGGCTAACAGAAAACTATATTTCTCATTCTTAAAGAAAAGGAATCACAATATGAAAAAAAGGGTGCTCAATTAGAAATTGGAAGTATCAGTTAAAATCTGGTTTTTTAAAAAGACACACAGAGAGAAATATATTTATGAAGTATACATACACATCCACTTAAAGTTTCTAGAAGCAATGATACCCTATTATCAATAAGCATATATAATGCCTTAATACTGATTTCCAAATACTATTTTCCACTAAAAGGAACCAGGGCTCATTGGAGAAATGGCTGACTGCAGTGCTAAGGCAGGGAAAGTAAAGAAGATTGATTTGACACATCTTCTGCCAGAAAGTAGTGAAGTGTGCATACAATGATGAGGACATGTCAAAAGGCCACAGAAACTTGTATGAAAGGGCTCCCACTGGCCAAATCTGGGACAGTTTGAATATAAAATGAAAAACAATAATGTGAAATCACTGCCCATAGAATAAGAATTTACAAGTCCATATTAATGTGAAAAAATAAATAGAATGAATAGTAATTAAGTTATACAGAGCTAATGCACAGTATAATGAATATAGACAATAATAGTAAAACTATGTAATGGGGTAAGTATCACTTATATCATGAATCATATTACACTATGTAAACATAAAGTACAACACTATAAACCTTAAACTCACATAAATGTAATAAAAATGAATGAATGAATGGAGTGGTAAAAAAAAAGTCCTTTATAATAAAATTCCAGCTACTGAATCAGGAGGAAAGTTGAAATTAGCACATCACCAACACAGCAACAACCAGCACAGTGACAGCTATTTTAGGCAGCGGATATTAAAGCTAAAGCGTGAAGGACTTCCCTGGCAGTCCACTGGTTAAGACTTCGTCTTCCAATGCAAGCGATTCAAGTTCAGGTCCTGATTGGGGAGCTAAGAACCCACATGTCTCATGTCCAAAACTCCAAAGCATAAAACAGAAGCAATATTGTAACAATCAATATGAACTTTAAAAATCGATCACATCAAATAAAAATCTTTAAAAAAAAAAACAACGAAAGGGTGAAAAGTTTTAAGAAATAGGCTGTTTATATATAGTCTCAACATATTATCCCTACAAAAATGTGTTTTTAATTACAAAGAGAAAAACAATAAGAAAACTGGAAGAAACCACCTTAAGTAATCAAAGTTAACATCACCAGGAATAGGATAAACTGGCAGCATTCATGATGTAACGAAATGAGAAAGACACAACATTATTTCAGCCAAAAACCCAGACACGCACATTGGGATACATTCTATTAAATACTCAACCCTGAACTCTTCAAAAATTTAAAGGTCATAAAAGACAAAGAATGAGGAAATGTTCCAAATTAAAGGCCTCCACGAGACATGACAAATAAATTAGCCTGATACTGGTTTGGATCCCTACTAGAAAAACATTTTCTTATAAAGAACATTATTTTTACAACTGGCAACATTTTTAAAAGGTCTATGGATTAGATAATGGTATTGTATGAACGTTAATTCTCTGATTTTGATGTTTACGTTAAGAATGTCCTTGTTCTTGGAAAATATACAATGAGTATTTAGAAGGGACATCATGCCTGCAACTTATTTTCCAATGACTCAGAGGAAGAAAAAAATACCACACACATACACACAAAGAGAGACGATAAAGTAAATGTCATGTGATGTTAATAGTCAGAGAATCTAAAGGATATAGGGGATTCTTTCAACTATTCCTGCAACTTGAAGTACTGCAATAAAAAGTTACTAAAATACTATAAACTTTAGAATATTCTAAGTGTTTATATTTATAATATCAAAGTAATAAAGGATTTTTTAAACATGGCACAAAAACACAAACATAAAGGATATGGCAAATAAATTTGGCCATATAAAAATACCATGAAGAGAATGAACTAATAAGCCAAAACTGATAGAAACTATTTGCAACATGTAAAACCAACAAAAAGACTAGTGTCTAGAATATTAAAGAATTCCTACAAATAAACAAGAAATGACAAGAAACTAAATACAAAAACAGGCAAAAGAATTAACAGAAAATTCATAAAGAATGGCCAACAAACATAAGTTCAACCTCATTGATAATTAGGAAAATTTCAAAGCAGCACTGTTCATAATAGCCTCAAACTAAAATAACCCAAATGTCTATCAATAGTAGCATAGATAAACCAACTATAATATTATTCATACAGTGGAAATCTATACACTTGACAGTGTTGAAAATGGATATGCAAGAGCCACATATGTGAACATAGATGAATCAAAAAGAAAAACAGTGTGATTCTGTTTAAATAAACTTCTAAATATAGGAGAAAAATTTTTAGCACTTAGGGCTGCATAATTAGTAAAAAACCAAGACCAAACCACAGGAGAAAAGCAAAAAAGCAAAAGCAGGACTACCATCAAAAATTTGAGACTACAGTTATATTGGAGCAGGGAGAATGGGAACACAATAAATGAGAGGGGTACAAATGGTGCTTCTGCAGTGTGTGTATACATTTTATTTCTTAATCCGGGTAGTATGGATATTTAACACTGTATTCAGGGGCTTCCTTGGTGGCTCAGTGGTAAAGAATCTGCCTGTCAATGCAGGAGGATCTTTGATATAGGAAGGTCCCACATGTCACGGAGCAACTAAGCCCATGGGACACAACTATGGAGTCTGTGCTCTGGAGCCCAAGAGTCACAACTACTGAAGCCCATACGCCCCAGAGCTCCTGCTCGGGAACAAGAGAGTAGACCCTGGCTTGCTGCAATTAGAGAAAAACCCACACAGCAGTGAAGACCCAGCATAGCCATAACTAACTAACTAAATGAAATTAGTAGAATAATGTTAAACATTACATGAAAAAATTTTAAATTATTAAAAAAAACTATATTCACATATTTTTACAAGCTTTATCTCTAAAACAGGTCAGGAAGACCCCAGAATGCTTACAACTTAGCTCTAAGAACCTGAAAGGGTAATCTTTAAAAGGAAGAACAGCTAATGAAGTAAGGAACAGAGTCCTGGAAGTGTAGCATTTTCGAAGCCAAGAGAAAAAAAAGAAGGGAATAGTGAACCATGTCAAATATTTGTGAGAGGCAGAGTAAACTTTCATACAACACCCAAAGGTATTGTTCTCTGTTTGATAAATTACTTTTCTTAGAATGTACATACTATTTGCAATGACAAAGGACTTATTAACAAAATAAGAAAGGATAGCAACATTTTGATAATTTATATTCAGAAACCAAAATTCTTAATCATATTTTTTAGATGTCCTCCTCCCACAATGCAGAACATTAATTACACCAAAACAGTATGTATTCAATTACTGGAATATGTGCAGTTCTGCACTTGATAGCCAAGCTTTGGCAAACTTGAATGACAGCCCCAGTTTCTATCACTTGTTATTAAAATGCTAATTACAAAGACCTTTGGCTCTGCCAAGTTGTATATATGAGTAGAGGCTGATAACAAATACAGCACCCTTCAGTATCTACAAGGGATTTGTTCCAGGACACTCCCAGCCCCTAATCCTGTAGATACCATCAAAATCCAAGGATGCTCAAGTCCCTTTATAAAATGGCACAGTATGTGCATATAATCTCTGCACATCCTCCTGTATATCTGAAATAATCTCTAAATTGCTTATAATACCTAATATGTTGTATATGCTATGTAAATAGTTGTAAAGACAATGTAATGCTATGTAAATAGTTGCTGGTACAAGGCAAATTCAAGTTTTGCTTTTGGGAACTTTATGAAACTTTTTTTTTTCTCCAAGTATTTTTGATCTGTGGTTAGTTGAATCCACAGATGCCAAACCTGTAGATATGGAAGGTCAAATGTATAAAACACAAAAACTTGGTCAGACTAAAACAGAAACTTTAACAATTCAGGGACATGAACTGAACAACCCACTTGACTTTGTTCAGTTATAAATAATAAAAAGCTTTTATTTTAAATTTACTGTTTTCTAGAAAATTTGGACAACTATTTGGCTAAGGATTCTTTTTTCTCACCTGTAAAATGAAGATAAACTAAATACCACTTAAAGTCTCAATTAATATTTTATGGTGTCATCTGGGAAAGAAAAATCAACCATGAAGGGTAATAAAATTTAATACCTTATCTAAATAATAAACCACATCTGAGTGCTGCAAAGCCAAAAAGTACATTAACCTAGTGATATATTCAACTAGGCTATTCACTATGTTTCCTTTTACATAAAGGTTTACTTCAAAAGTTTAGATTACTGAGACCTGATCTTAAATAAAAGAAGAAAGTTCTTCAAAGCAACACTGGCATGAGTAATGCAGAAGATTTTATTTTTACTAGTGCAAAAATGCAATTTCACACAAACTTAGGGTAATGATGAAAAGTTCTGATAAAAAAACAAAAATCCTCTTCCTTGAATAAAGAAAGAACATACTACCAATTTAGGCCCTTGTTTCAAAATATCACTACTTTAAAAAGAAGAAGTATTTCTCTCAAGAGCACTTATGTCAATATTTTGCTGGCTATAAATCAACTTGTTTAAATCAATGGTAATATATAAGACTATTAATTTCAGACAAATGGTTGTATGGTTTATAAAGAATGAGCAATATTCTTTAATTAATGTTAGAAAATAAATTCAATTTTAGGTATCCACTTGTTTTTGACAACTAATAGAATGTACTGATATTAAGATTCAGTTAATGAACACATTTTTGTTCCACAAGTCTCCCTTTTCTTTAGAAATCCTGAGAGAATCCAAGAAGAAATCAGCTGACATATATGGATTAACAAATTAAACTATTAACTTCAGAAAGCTTGTTCTATGACCCAAAACAGAACTACTCACCAAAAGCAGCAGCCATAGGGGGTTCAAGGGATGGCTGGCCATCACCAGTGGGAAGGTCTAAGCGAGTGAAGTCTCTGCTTTTGTCATTATTATATTTCACATTAAGGCTGGTGAGCTTGGAGAAGTCAATACGCAGAGTGCAGCATGCATTATAGATATTCTGGCCATCCAGAGCCTAAAGCATGTAAGAAAGGGACTGATGTTTTGCAAGACAACAATAAATCAAGTAGCCTCTACTTTTGACAAAAAGTGGCAATCAGGCATAAAGCAGAGAGAACTAAACTAAAAGCCAAAGAATTGTATTTTCTTTTACCTTTATCACTAACTATGTGAGCCTAAGAGAGAAAATGAAAACTCTATTTCTCAGGTTTTTCTTCTGTAAAGTGATAATCTCTATTTTATCTATGGTAAGATCAAATGGAAGAGGATAAATGTATAAACTTGAAAAACTATAATACATTATTGTACACTGTACTAATTATTATTATGATTGTTTTAAAATGTTTAAATGTATTTAAATTTTACATTTCATCTTAATTCATATTAGTGTAGTTTATATAGGTTAAGATGATATAGTCTTTGTAAATGGTACTTGTCAGAACCACAATATGTGAAACAGTATCAACCACTTTTTTGTTGTTGTTGTTGTAAATTTATTTCCTTTGAGTAACAAGCTTGAGGGAAGTTTTAAGTCAGAGCAGATACAAGACCAAAAATTAGCAATCTCTTCTTTCATAATGATAAAGATCTTCCAGAGGGATATTAACAGCTACTTATGACTTCCACAAACACTTGAATTTACAAAAAATAGATACCAGAAACTAAAACACAAAAAATAAAACAAAAAAACAAATATACTAAAAAATGCTTACTTATCATAATAGTTACTAATGAGTATGCCATCATAAAGGTACAGAACAATACATGCAGGTAGAGGACACAGCAAATATCAATGCTATTCCTAGTCAAGAGCTAGATACTATGTGAAACACAAAGTGCTGTCAACCTTAGTCTCTCTCTTCCGAAAAAAATTAGAAATGATTCAGATACTGATACAAGATAGAATTAGAGTTAGGGACAGATCTCAATAGGAGATGGATCAAACATAACCAAACTGAATGTGAAGTTTTATACCTTGTCAAAAGTCAAGCACTTGTGTGCTAAAAAGAAGACAATATGAATTGAAAGCAGCATATTTTCTAAGATTTAATGTCTATCAATTTGGAGCTCAATGAGATTCAACAGTGAATATGGTTGCAAAAATATAGAAATCAATCAATCTTTGGCTCGCTTAACAGAAGTAAATGAGGGCACTAGGGCAAAGATAATTCTATTCTATTAGTTAGATTATATCAGGAGTACTTTGCTCAACTCTAGACTTCAAATATGACAAACAGAAATGAGTCCCAGAAATATAAGAAATGAAAGTGATTTGAAGCCATTGCATATGAAGAGAGAAGTAGCTTTTAGACTATAAAAAGAGCATATGTAACAGTATGTTTAAAAATGGTAAATTAGTTTATTTTATTACAATTTTTAAAAAAACATAGTAAACTACAGCAAAGGAGAAGACATGATGACTTTCTTTGGTATCACTGAAGTGACTATAATAACAATTGGAAAACGAAATAAAGATCATAATTACCATTTTGGCATAATGTGCATTCAATGGGTCAGCATACTGAAGCAAGGCTTGAAACTGATTATTCTTTGTAAAGGTGATAATCTTTAAGACTGTGCCAAATTTAGAAAATATCTGGAAAAAAGTTCACATTAGGTTAAATTTAAGGGAAAAACTTAGCTAACTTATCTTTATAAATATAACTTAATTCATAAATCTCAGTTTTAAATGAAAATAATCTCCTTTATTAAAACTACTGGTACCAAAATTACTTAAATCAAGCCTAAGATGTTCATGTTCTAACACCCATACATGGCTGAAAACAGTGCCTGACATACAACAGGAGCTAAATATTTAACCTATTTTATAACTTGTCATAATTGGCACAGTACTGAAACAGAAGGTTACAACAGGAATTAATTAATGCTATGAGATAATGGTGTTGCAAAGCATATACCTGGAAATGGAAGTCACACAGATCAACTATTTCAGCCTGAGAATCAGCATCTACTTCCTGAAATTTTTATAGAAAGGAAAACTACAAAATATTCAACAAAACGTCCAATGCTCTATTAATTCATCAAATAGTCATAGACAATCATTGTAAACTCTGAAAAGTCAGGAGTGAACAAAATAGAAACAAGAATCTCAGCACTGGTTCATCAATTTTAAACAACAGTATCATACTAATGCAAGATCTTGACAATAGGGGGAACAGTATGTCTGTGGGGGTAAGGAGGTATATGTATTCTGCTCAAAGTGTTTTGTGAACTAAAAATGCTCTAAAGAATTCTAATAAGAAAACAAAATGTGAAACGGGAGAAAAACTAGAAAAGGCAGAAAGAGAATGGGGGAGGAAACCACAAACAAGCACAGTAAGTAGGAAACAGTTATCAACTTGGCAGATACATGTCCAGATATATCTTAGCAGATATATAAAAAAGTCACTTTAAACGCCAATGTTCTAAACATGCTAATTTAAAAACATAACTGTTAGAGTGGGCTTTAAGTACACACCAAGACCCAACTCTAGGTTATTCGAGAGAAATCCACTTTAAAAATAAAGACTTAAGCTAAAGAGAGAGAAAGATACACTATGCTAACACTAATTTTTAAGAAAAGCTGGCAGAGCTATATTCATTTCCTACAAAGCTGACCTCTGAAGAAAAATTATCAGGGATAAAGAGGGATGCCATATAAGATAATGGGAGTCATTTATCCAAGACTACAGAACAATCTTTAAAATATATGTGCGTAACAAAAAAGAACCAAAATACTAAAGAAAAAAAGCTGCTAGAACTACAAAAACACTATTGTTGTTGGAGACTTTAATAATATCCCTCCAATACAGACTTATGAATAATTCTGCTTAGAGACTGTGAACAAACGTATGAATACCAAAGGGGACAGGGGTTGGATCTAATTGACATTTTATAGAATAATATATCCAATAACAGCAGAATATGCATGAACACCAAGATAGACATATTCTGAGCCATAAAGCACACTTAAACAAATTTAAAGTAATAAAAATCATACAATGTATATTCTCAATTATAGATTTAAACAAGAAACCAGTAACAGGAAAAAACACCTAGAAAATCAGAAGGAAGGAAGGAAGGAAGGAAGAAGTCTCTGCTCTTGTGAGGAAAGACAAGACAATAAATAAGCAAATAAATAACAACACTTGGTCATACAAAAGTATTTTGTTTTAAAGATAAAAGGAAAAGGGATGAGCGTGATGCAAGTTGGGAAGGTGCAAGGGTACTCAAGGAAGGCCTCTCTGAAGAGCCTTTGGAGAAGAGGAATGAACAGTGAGGGGAAGGTTTCCTGACAGACCCCTGGTTATCAATGCTCTTACAACACTTGTTCTACTTCCCCAGCACAGAAGTTCATGGCCAGAAGTTCCTACAACGCATTATGCTTTCCTCTGACGTCTCATTTTACATCTGGATTTTAATAAGCCAGAAACGTGTCCTGCTTCTTAAATCTAAGTATTCCCTATGCTAGTAAGAATTTGCTGTCATTACACACTATGTATATGTTTCCTTAATAGGCAAATATCCAGCTTTTTTTATTATCAGAAAGAATGATCAAGAATAACTATCCTAGAGGATAGGCAACAAAAGAAAAAACAGAAAAATACAACTACATCAAAATTAAAACTCATGTTCACCAAAAGACTATCAACAGGATTGAAAAGGCAACCCACAAAATGAGAGGCAATATTTGCTTATCATTTATCTGATAAGAGGTAATATACAGAAACATGAAAAGAATTCCTACAAGTCAACAACAACAAAAACCCAATTTAAAAAACAGGCAAAGGATTTGAAAAGAACTTTCTTCAAAGAAAGGGCTTCCCTGATAGCTCAGTTGGTTAAGAATCCTCCTGCAACGCGGGAGACCTGGGTTCAATCCCTGGGTTGGGAAGATCCCCTGGAGAAGGAAAAGGCTACCCACTCCAGTATTCTGACCTGGAAAATTCCATGGACAGTCCATGGGGTGCAAAGAGTCAGACACAACTGAATGACTTTCACTTCATTTCTCCAAAGAAGACAATCAAATAGCAATAAGCACATGACAAGATGCTCAATGGCAACTCAAGTGTCCATCCACAGATGAGTGAATAAACAAAATGTGGTGTATACATACAATGGAATACTATTCAGCTTTAAAAAGGAAGGAAATTCTCACACATGCTACAATACTGATGAACCCTGAAGACACTGTTATGTGAAATAAGCTAATCTCAAAACAGCAAATGATGAGTGATTCCACTTTTATGAGGAAATTTGTTGTTTAGTTACTAAGTTGTGTCCAACTCTTACAACCCTATGGACTCTAGCCTGCCAGGTTCCTCTGTCCATGGGATTTCCCAGGCTAGAATCCTGGAGTGGGTTGCCATTTACTTCTCCAGGGGATCTATCTGACCCTGGGATTGAACCTGTCTTCTATATTAGAGTCAAACAATTCTAATAAGAGATCAACAAGACTCGTGAAACTAATTTGTCTTGGAAGGGATCACCAGAAAATTCCATTCTTAAAGACGTAGTCTGAAGGCTCTCTATTGAAATTTAATATGTTTTAAAAAAACATAGTTAATGTCATTATGGTCATAATTCAGGGTTCAAGATATTAAGACCTTAATCCCTCATATAACTCTATTTTGAAAAACACTAGGAAATTTTTGTTTTGCTCTTTTAATGAAAGGTTTGGTCTTATAATAAGTACTTCCTCAATACACCCTCATATCCTAGAGAATAAAGTTTATAAAATAATACCAGGGACTTCCCTGGTGGCCCAGTGTTTACCAATCTGCCCTGCAAGGTTTGATCCCTACATTCCCCTGGTCGGGAAACTAATAAGATCCCATATGCTGTGGAGCAACTAAGCCCATGTGCCTCAACTAGAGAGGCGGCATGCCGCAACTACTGGGCCCATGCCACAATGAAATATCCCACGTGCCGCAACTAAGGGCTGACACAGTCAGATAAATAAATAAATAGCTTTAAAATGTATATGTGCACACACACACACATATAAAAGGAGATATATTTAACTGCCTAACTTCCCTCCTTTATACTGCAGACACAAGTAGTGTTCTAAAGTACAAGCCAGATTACATTTTTCCCTGCTTAAAATTCCTCACCATCTCCCCATTATCCACACAGTAAAATCCAAGCTCTCTGGTATAACATACACCATCTCTCTCCCTGGTGTACCTCTCCAACCTCATTTCCTGACACTTTTTATTTTACACTACTTATTTATACTTTTTATTTTATACTATTTACATCAACAACTATAATGGTTCTCCAGATACACCAAGCGGTTTCAGAGTTCTATGCCTAAACATGTGACTTTTCCCCTGATCCTGTATCTCTTTACATAATACCTAGGAAATTTTCATTTATTCTCTTTCAAAACTCAGCTCAGGCAATAATGCCACCAGAAAATTCTTAGCCTCACCCAAACCTCAAGAGAGTTCATTTTCTTTACCAAATATTTTTATCCCCTTCCTGGCCTCATACAAATACTTGTCTTGCTATTTTCCTTATACTGTATTATACATTTGTCTATATATGTCTCCTTTAGTTAGACTGAAAGTTCCTTGAAGGTATATTGCTTGTCTTGGTCATTTCTTTAGCATTGAGTACAATTCCTGGCACGTAAGAGGCACAGTGTAAAAGTTTATTATTAACTGATAAAAAAAATTATACTCTGACCTGACTGAAGAATAATGGCAATATGCAAATTTTAAAATGATAAACATTTTTATGTAAACTATCTTGTTAAGAAGTAATAAGAACATATATTTGCTCTAAAATTTGGGATTTTTATACTGTATTATGGTATAGGACCTAGTTAATTTCCACTTAATCTTCAGATTTTGTTAATGTTTAGATCCCTTTCTCTCATTTAATTTGAACAAGAGCCTGATGTATATCCTCCCTGGCAGATGTGTTTGGCTGTATAATTTTCATATGAATGTGCTAACAGAACATAAATGTACTCATCTGGCTAACCATGCTCTCCAGAGCTCCCTGGACTGTATTTACTGAGGAGCTACAAAGATCAATCTGATATTATTAAATAAAGTAAGCAATCACCAGTATCAGGAAATTCAGCAATGCCTGAAGTGTGGTTTTTAACAACTTTTTATAATTACCAAAATACTTATTTTTAAATAGATTTGGCCTCAAAAGATCAATGTTTAAGAATGTTTAATATATATTTTTATTGATTACAAGGTCTTTGACTACTTCCCTAATATATATACTTTGCTGTCATAAATACAAACACACACATATCAACTCTTGATATGTCTTGTGCATTTTAATCTTTTCAGACTTTAAAATGGGACTAATAAAATACAAGAGATCAGATTGTTAACATTAATCTTCAGGGTGATGAAGATTAATAAAGCGTGATAAAGAGAACTTGCCAGAAACTGAAAATGTTCACTAGTAGTCACTTGAAAAAAGCATTCTTCATACTGGAAATTTCTAAAATAGCAAGCACATTGGCCACAATTTGTTTACAACAGTCTCTGTGGGCAGCAAAAAAGAAGACTGGAAAATGAGAACCTGGGGGCTTCCCCAGTGGCTCGGTGGTAAAGACTCTGCCTGCCAACGCAGGAGACGCAGGTTCCATCCCTGATCCAGGAAGACCCCACATGCTGCAGACAGCTAAGTCTGTGTGCCGCAACTATTAAAGCTGTGCCCTACAGCCTGGGAGCCACAACTACTGAGCCCAAGGGCCGCAGCTACTGAAGCCCATACGCCCCAGAGCCCGCACTCCACAAGAGAAGACATTGCAATGAAAGGCCCATGCACTGCAGTTAGACAGTAGCCCCTGCTTGCCACAACTAGAAAAAAGCGCACAGAGCAACGAAGACCCAGCAGTCAAAAAGAAATAAGTAATTTTTTTTAATTAGAATTTTATATTATTAGTGTTGATTCTTTTATTTGATATAATAATAATTGATTTTTGCAAGCTATTTATCTTTATACTTTGATTCAAAAAGGACATCTTTCATCCTGAAGAGATTCATCTACTGGACATCTGTTGGACATAACTAACACCACACATGATGGTACTTCAAAGTAATAAATTCCAAAAAAAATACTATTTTGCCTTACTCTGTTAGTGGACAAAGAAGTTTTTTAGAATGCAGGGTTGAGTTTACATAATGGATCAGTTGATGAATGCCTTCTTTACCTACAAATACTAAGTGATGCCATTCAATCCCGCGGCCTTAAGTGCCAATCATATGCAAATGATCACCAATTTTCCAGTACTGAATTCTTATGCTCAATACAGACTTATTTCCCAAATGTTTCTTCAACATCTCCCACTGGATGTTGAACAGGTATCTCCAATTTAAGTTGAAAATATACTCTTGATTCCTCCCCTACCTCCCACCCTTGCCCCATATCTTTCCCCCACTCTATCCTTACTATCTAGTATAAGATGGCTCTATTTTACCAGAAGTTCACATCCACAATCTGGAAAGCATTGATGGTTACTCTCTTTCTCTTCATAACTCACATCTACTCAACCCATCAGCACATCTCTCCAAATACATACGTAATCACCACTTCCAGTGCACACATCCCCACCTGGGTCACCACCATCTCTCACCTGGACTGTGCTAAGATCCTTCACATATGCCTATGTGTGTGTGTCAGTCACTTAGTTGTGTCTGACTCTTTGTGACTCCATGGACTGTAGCCCACCAGGCTCCTCTGTCCATGGAATTCTCCAGGCAAGAATACTGGAGTGGGCTGCAGTTTCTTTCTCCATCACTTATGCCTACAGTTCATTCTTAACATAGCAACAAGAGTGATTCTGTTAAAACACTCAGCCTGTCATCTCACTCCTCTACTCAAAATCCTCCATGGCTTCCTATTTTACTCAGTGTCAAGATTATAAAGGCTCTGCATCATCAAGTCTTAACCCCTTCTCTGAGCCTATCAGTCATAGCTTTCCTTTTTTTTTTTTTTACATCCAATGACAGTCTTTTTTTGATATCTGAATACATTAAGCACACTTTCATTTTAGGGACTCTACACTTGCTGTTCTTTCTGACTGGATCATTATTCTACCACATATACACATAATTTAACACCCTTACATTCTTCAAGCTTCTGCTCAAATGTCATCATATTGTAAATACGTCCACCATTTGAAACTTCTCTCATCTGAAATAGCACCATTCCCATCTCAGTCACTCTTAATTCCCCCACCATGAGCTAAAGGAAAAACATTAGCTTCCATAGATGTTAGAGAGCAGTTTAGCTAATGTCAACTCTTCAGCAGAAAATACGGAAAAATTTGCTAATTATAACATGTGCAACCAACTCTACTCTTCCATGTATTTCCCAATCACAATATTTATCACATTTCATGCTATAACTTACATCTTACCCAGAAGGCCACAAGAGCAAGGATCTGTTTCTCACAAAGCAAATGCTAGTTTCTTACTAGCACCTAGTAAGTACAGTGAACGTTTCTTGAGCACTTACTATGTAACAGGGCACTGCTGTAAGTGCTTCAAATGCATCAACCCACGAAATCCTCATAACAAAGGTATAAAATAGATACCATCTTCACCCCCATTATGTAAATAAGAAAAAGACATAGAAGCAGCAACTTTCTTGCCCAAGGTTATAGAGGTAGTAAGTGGTGGAGTTAGGGTTCAAACCAGCTCCAGAAACTGTATCCTTTATTATATGCTATACTATACTTAAATCAGCTAATGGAATAGAGTGCTGGGGTTAAGGGCTTAGTTAATGTAATTAGAGAAAGACACACTGAGGGGGTGAATTTGAGCTGAAAATGGAATGATGTAGATTCAGCTAAGTGACTAAGCCTAAAAAATAGAAGACAGAAATGGACTAAGACAGAAATAAGAAGGGTAACAGGAAGAGGGTCAAAGAGCCAGAAAAGCTGGGGTGCTAACTAAGCAGAACAGTCAGGAAGTGAGGTTACAGAGACAGTGAGAGGTCTGCATATTGGGGCACTAAGGGCCCTGGTAAGGAATTTTGCTTTTTCCAACAGCAGTGTGAAGTTGGGTTAAACAAGAGAGTGCTATAACTAAAGGGCTGAAGAGTCCTATTCCAATGGTTACCATTGAAGACTCAGAAATACTTCTCTTCACTTGAAGGACCCATGATCTTTAGGGAGAGAAACAAGGTTTGTTACTGGTCTCAGGGAAATGACAAATGGAATAACAAAGAAGGACCACACAACCTGGGCTAAGTTCACTGCTGACTGATGGCAATGTTGAGCCACAGGCGCAGTAACATCTTTTGTGAAGCAACAGAAGTTGTAACAGCAGCCACAGTGCTACAGGAGCAAAAGCAAACAAAAAATGCTGATGAATCACAGAGAGCTTGATGCTACTTGGTGGGATAAACAGAAGAGATGAAAATCCATCAGGACAAAGAAGCCAATCAATTAAGTAACTGCTAAACTCTTTTAGGAAACAACAGTGGCTATGAATACCACTGCTAAAGCCCTCCACAGGACATGCTTCACAAACGCACATATTTAGAAAATGGTACTCAGGAAACTATCATAGGGAATAGAGTAGGCACAATAAATGATCTATTTCGATATTTACACGCACAGCATGTGAATCATGTGCTGTGCTTAGTCGTTCGGTCGTGTCCAACTCTTTGCGACCTCATGGACTATAGACCACCAGGCTCCTCTGGCAAGGGGGATTCTCCAGGCAAGAATATTGGAGTGGGTTGCCATGTCCTCCTCCAGGGGATCTTCCCAACCCAGGAATCAAACCCAGGTCTCCTGCATTGCAGATGGATTCTTCACTGTCTGAGCCACCAGGGAAGCCCAACATGAACCATATTAGGAAATATATCTGAGCTCTTATCACCAATTGGTACAGTGACTGTGGGGAAAGTAACAGCTTCTAAGGTCCCCAGTTCCCTTATTTGTAAAATGTGAGAACAGGAGAGGATACATTTCAATTCTTAGACATAAGCGCACACATACAACCCCCTGTGACGCTTCATTCAGTAGTACAAACCCAAAGGTTTAGAAAACAGTTAAAATGATTCTAAATTGGCCTAGGGTTATGCTGTTTAATATTACATATATTGAGATATAAATACGAAAATAAGCATATGTTTCAGTGTTTTAAAATAATTTTTATATATAGATTGTCAAGTATAATGAAATGGAATACTGGAGCTGACATCAGGAGGCTTGAATTCTAACTGGTTCTTCAATTACTCCTTACAATACTCAACTCATCAATTATCGGAGGTTTAGTTTTATTCATTACAATCATGTAATAACTACGTGACAGATCTTGTAATTCTTAAATTCCATCTCTTCACAGTAGGCCATGATGTGATACACTGCCCCTTATCAAGATGGTTTAGACATAGTAATGGATAGTCTATGAAAGTTATGTTGAGAGTCAGTATTTAACTTGATACTTCCATATTACATGTGAAGTTAGTCATTATCTTCCTTTTAGAGTTTTTAAAATAAAAGTGCTCAAATATATGGAGGAGTCTATAGAAATAAATTTGCTGTTTTCTATATTGATGTTACTTTCTCAGGAATAACTAGTACCAATTTTTTTTTATAGGAGTCTATGCTTTGTTCATTTTCATGCTTAGGTATAAAAACACAGAATTCTTACATACCTTTTAAAATCAAGTATTTAGGTTAGAAAAAGGAGGCTTTCAAAAAAACCACCTCTAATTGACACTATCCTTGCATAAAACAGGATGCTGAAGACTTTTATTATTTAAGTAAATATATTAACCAGAATCAACAACCTGAAAAACTAAAGATAGGAAACATTAAAAGTTACAGAGGTCATAGTTGACTCTGCTTTCGTAAGAGTGTTCCTCCTTACCTGATGAAGAACGTCCAGGGTAACAGGATAAAAGAGGTTCTCAATGATTATTCGGAGCACAGGGCTCTGGCCCGGCAGGACTGTGCCTTCATTGGGAGGCGCTCCAGGAAGGGCCAGGCTTCCTGACTGGGCCGCACCGACCGCCTGCAGCGCAGCTTGGGCTCTCTACAGAACAATCCAAAGTGAGAACTTGCGGTTACACAGACACACTGGATAATCCTTAGTTGGTGCAGATTAATGTGAAGTACTACGGTTAAATAAAAATATACATATCTGGTAAACTTTCTCTGGGATGCATATATCCTAATATCGTAATCAGTCAAGAATCAAAAGTCTTGTTTTCTTATCACAGTGACACGATATTTAAGAAAGTTACTTAAATTTACTTGAATAAATGAAAAATATACAGCCAAAAAGGAAGAAAACTTGTATATAACTTTCATATCCTGGTTTTTTAATGACAAAAGGGAAGAAAGCAATGTGAAAGTAACATTAAAGACCACTTAAAAAAAAAATCTCTCATACTCTGGTTTCTCTTCAGATCGTATAAATCTTTCGCCTTTTACTAAAGATTTCCGTGGAGAGAAACAATCTTGAGTTGTTAAACTAATTTTTTGAGGCTTTGCTTCGGCAAGGCTGAAAAAAAAAAAAAAAAAAAGAAAAAAAAAAAATCTCTCAAATCCCTCTTGGTGGCATATGACAGGCATAAACATGGAGGAGCTGCGGTGGTTCAGAATGGGGCAGGAAGGGCATCCTGGCATGGAGCATCAGAGCCTGAGCAAAAAGAGGAATGCATCCATCTGCCTGGCAAGCGGAACCTGAGCCCAAACAAGGTAAGCAAGTCATCTGTGAGTAGATGGCTCACTGCCAGCTGTCAGAACCTGGGGAGCCTAAGAAGGGTAAGAAAGATATCCAGAGGGAGCAGTCTAGCCAGGGTTATCAGAGCCCAGGGAGAGTCAAGAAGAGGGCCACAAAGAACTGGGGGCTTCCCTGGTGGCTCAGCGATAAAGAATCCACCTGCAATGCAGGAGATGCGGGTTCGATCCCTGGGTCGGGCAGATCCTCTGGAGAAGAGAACAGCTACCCACTCCAGTATTCTTGCCTGGGAAATCCCATGGACAGAGAAGTCTGGCAGGCTATAGCCTGTGGGGTCACAAAAGAGTTGGACACAACTTAGCAACTAACAGAAGCAGCCGCAGGGAATAGGTAGCCAATGCAGTAAAGATAATTCGAGTAGCGAGGTCAGTCCATGGAGCCTGAATGGAGTAAGGAATTCAACGGAGAGGCAGCTTGGCATGAGATGTCAGAACCCAAGAAAAGGAAGGCAGAAAAGTTTCTAAATATGATGCTCTATTAAAAGGAACCGGGGTGCTCTAAAAAAAGTCTAGTTCTAAAACTGGAGCAGGAAAGCACAAGATGAGTGTACAACATTTCCAGTTTTGTGGGGTTTTCTTGTTGTTGTTTTGTACCAGAATGCAAAACAGTTTTCAAAGAACAACAGAAGCAAGCCAAAAAGACACAGAAGCTTGAAAGAGGCTCCTGCTGGCATTATTTGAGAACCAAAATAATGACTGTAACGAATAAAAACCCATCAAATAAAACAGGAAACCTGTAAGTCCGCAGGCTGATAAAAATTGACAATTGATAAGGAGCCATCTATTGACACTGCCTTAAAGTACCTCCCCTCAGATACTCTTCTTTCCCCCTTTGTAAGTTATAACTTTATAGTGGAGAAGCCAGGCAAACACCTGTCAAATCAAGTGATCAAAGAGCACACCATCAGCAATGCAGCAAATTGAAATTATGTGCCACCTGATATGATGCAATGAGAAAAAAAGAGCATTACTTCTGTGATATTCCTGTCAAAGCTGTATACACTGAATCTTATCACAAGGAAACATCACACAAACTCAAATTGAGGGACAGCCTACAAGATGAGTAGTCCATAATTTTCAAAAGTATCAAGGTTATGAAAGTAAAAAAAAAACAAAACAACAAAAATAACTTACTGTTTCAGATAAAGGGAGACTAGAAGATATGATTTCTAAATGGAACATGCGACTCTGAATAATTCTTATTCTGCTAGAACAAACATCACTAGGACAACTGGCAAAACTTGAATGGGGACTGAGGTTTGGAGGGAAGTAATAACATCAGTGTTAATTTCCTGATTTTGACCAGTGTATTCTGGTTTGTAAAAGAGTATCCTTCTTTGAAGGAAATGCACACTGAAAGTTTGGCCAATGAAGAGAGGCCAGATTAACAGTTTTTTCCCAAACACCTCAAGTAATCAGAACTTCTTTGTATTATATTTACGACTCTTTTTAAAAATTTTGTGACTGTCTCAAAATTTAAAACAATTATTTGAGTGAAAAGGGGGAACTGAAGAGAAAAAAAGTATGGTTAATAATTAGTGAAATTAAATGCAAGCTTTTAATCAATCTTTTGTTCTTATAATTTCCTAACAATAGTGATAATGAATAAAATGTTTGTGCCACAAAATGAAAAAAAATCCTGCCACTTTAATGCAGATTCTTTCATTTCTACATCTTGTATTCACTTGCAATTTTAAAGATAATAGTATTGTTTCGCAGTACTTTGTTATTTTATATTAACATTTATTTTGTTTTCATGACTTTAATTTTAGTTTACTATTTATTATACCACCTTTTGAAAGTGGGATGAGTGGCTTTTCAACATTTTGTTATGAAAAATAACATTAAAATAAATGTCTTTCTGAAAAGTGGCAGTCTTTTCTGTATGTTTAACAACTGAACAACTTCCACTTTTGTACTTATATACAACTCTTTTTTAAACCATTTAACAACATTTTTATGCCATATAAAGACTTTTATGTATCAAGTAATACTTAAACTGCCAAATGTTCAGTTTCCAAATCATCTCTGAGAATAACATATGAATTATTTGAATATTTTATATCATTAAATATATATGTGCCTGTAAAGTCAAGTGTGTGAAGTACTGAGCACCCCAATTCTGCTTCACGCATAGCAGTTTATCTATTTTATACTGGGCGCCCCAGGAAGATTTTATTTGGAAAACAGGGCTGTACTGCTTTTAAATTTGAAAACTGGCTCACAGTCCCACTTTAAGCCTTTAAATAGGCAAAGATGAGGTTCAGAGGTCATTCAAAAAAGACTCAATTAACATGGGGATTAGAATTAGCAAACAAGAACATTAAAGTAGTTATTACATCTGTATCAAGTGCTCGAGCACACACACACACACACACACACACACATACACACACACGAAAGATTAAGTAGACACATGGAAGACAAACAGTATTGTCCAACAGGATTTCCTGTGATAATGAAAATGTTCGACATCTGCAGTAGACTGGATACTAGTCACTGGTGGCTAGTGAGCACTCGAAACGTACCTAGTGCAACTGAGAAACTGAATTTTTTATTTTTAATTTATTTAAATTTATTCACATTTAGCTAGCAGCTGAGGGCTTCCCAGGTGGCTCAGTGGTAAAGAATTCACCTGCCAGTGCAGGAGATTTGGGTTCAATCCCTGGGCTGGGAAGATCCCCTGGAGGAGGGCAAGGCAACCCACTCCAGCATTCTTGCCTGGGGAATCCCATGGACAGAGGAGCCTGGCGGGCTACAGTCCACGGGGTCACAGCAGTCGGACACGACTTAGTGACTAAAGAACAACAAGCAAGCAGTTACCATATTAAACCTATGAAACAACAAGCTAGCAGTCACTCACAACTTTAGAATGTCCAGGAATAAACATCAACACAGTGAGGCTCTCAGTGGAATAATGGTTCCTTTTTCTCTCATCAGGATGATATGAGAGAAAAAGGAACCATTCTTCAAGATTTAATCATCTTATCAAAACTAAGCCTGAATAACTGAAAGTAAATTGAACTTCACTGACATTTTTTTTTGGGGGGGGGGGCCACACTGTGTGGCTTGTGGGATCTTAGTACTAAGTGTGGAGTCCTAAGCACTGAACCGCCAGGGAATTCCCAACCTCACTGACTCTACTTCCTTATCTACCAATTATTCAAGCAATTCTTTTTATTAAACAATTCTATATATATGCTTACTACTGCTATATTACAGTTATTGCTGCTATTGTTGCTATTTCTCTTCCTTCACTCCTTCCTCTTTGGCATAAAAGATGTCACACTGGAGAAATATGAGAAGATATGGTATATATTGTCTTAATCATTCTACAGTTGTCAATATACTCCGCTTTAGTACTTTACAGAGCATTGAGTACAAAAGTCTCCGCATAACAGGCATGCAAAAAAAAATTCTTCTGACAATAAGAATCTGAGAAAGATTTGTCTAATAAGTAACTCTAGTTTCAATTTTTAATTAGGCAAAAATATTTAAGGAAGAAAATGAAAAGTAGAGGGACACTCTTCACTGAGGACAAAAGAAAAGTGAGGGGGAGAAAAAAGAAATGCCTTCTTAATATGAAGAGACAGTTCAGGTACACAGAAGACATATTTTCTGTGTATCTGATGCTAAACATTATGAGGCAGCAGAATTCTTATTATGGGAGATAATTTTTCAGTGTTTCAGCCACAAACCCTCTGGAATGGTTACATTAACTAGTACTAAAGCAAAGAGCAGTATTGTGATGGAAGAACCAACAAATACTTATTGAGGTTGGGAACATATATATACTTCATGTAAAATTTAAATATGCCTAGAAAATATAAAAAAGGTATTTCTATAGTTGAGATAGAAATGAATATACAACAAAATTCACAGACCTTAAATGTTCAGTTTGATGATTTTGGGGGAAATTTTTTAGGGAAAAATTTTTTCATGGTCATCATTTTGTAAATTTATAAATTTCTACCCACAAGACCAAGAAAAACTGTCTATACAAAACTGAATGCTATTAATACAACCATTTCTCAAATGCTGCACCTCAAAATACCATCTAAAATTTTTAGCTCTAATTTTAAAGCAAGGGAGGAAAATAGTTGATATTCACCTGACCCTCTGCCAAGTATGTCCATAAGTATGTTTTGGGATATCTTGCTATTCAGAGAAGGAAAGAGAATGAAATAGTAATTGATCAACTCCCGAGGGCTGACAGGTACCTCTCATTAATACATATGTAAACAGATACCTTCAATTCTGACTTCAGCTTTTGTGTAGGACTCTGAATAAAAGAAAACCGTATTTTATCAAAAGTCCATACAAAAAAATGGACAAAAGTAACAAAATGGCAAGGGTACTGGGAAGAAATCAAGGCTATCTAAGAATAAAGTAGGTCATTTGGGCTGGCTTTGGTTGCCAAGCAACTGGGATTTCTGTTTCCTTTAGAATAATCCAGTCTTTAAGAGTTTTATTAAATTGTTTGTTTCTTCTTCAAGACTTAAACTAACATAATTAGGAATCACACTAATGACAAAACTGGATGACTTATACAAAGGAGAACTGAAAATTCTACTGAGAGATAGGAAATAAAATATAACTTCCTCCTCAAAAGGATTAGTTACCAATATAGACATGTTAATTATCTCCATATTAATCTATAAAATCAACTCAATTCCACTGTGTTTTTGGGGGGGTTAGGAGTTATAAAAATAATTCTAATATATCCTGAGAAATAAACAAAACCTATTATCCATTTAATTTTTAAAAAGAGAGGGGAAAGAATTGAGCCTTGCCCTACATTAGGTTAAGCCACAGGGACATGGAATAGGAACGGAACAGAACAGAATCCATAAGGTAATCCAGATTAGACACAGACTGCATACCACGTGAGCAGCACACACATGAGGGTAGATGGAGGTCATGCAAGCAAAATGCATGGTCATGTCTAACAAGTATGTTTATGCAAGTTCTAAGTAGGCAAAGCATGTGTATAGAAAAGTAGAAGATGACAAAGGACAAGTTTTACACGAGTGGATGATAAATGGCTTATTCAACCACAACAAAAGAGAAACTGGTCAGTGGGAGTAAGTGAAAGACCCTAGCCTCCCTTTCCACCCACAAAATAGTCTTAACAAAGATTTAAACACTAAAATAAAGACAACCAAAACATTAACGTATAAGAAAACATAGGTAGAAAAAAAAACTTTTTAATCTTGCTATACTGGGTTTTTATGAGTATGGTACCCATGTCAGAGATCATAACACAACTTAAGAGATTTGACTCTTACATAAAAATAATTTAAAAAATGAATTAGCAAACAAAATTCAGAGACAGAAAACAGAATGGCAGCTGCCAGGGTGGGGGCAGGGGGAAATGAGGAGTCAGGATTTAATGGGTACAGAGTTTCAGTCTGAGAAGAGGAAAAAGTCCTGGAGATGGATGGTGGTGATAGGTTGTGCAATGTGAGTGTATTTAATGCCACTGAAGTGTTATTCACTCGCTTAGTCATTTCTGACTCTTTGCAACCCCACAGACTGTAGCCCACCAGGCTCCTCTCTCCATGGAATTCTCCTGGCAAGATTACTGGAGTGGGTAGCCATTTGCTTCTCCAGAGTATCTTCCTGACCCAGAGAATAAACCAAGTCTCCTTAATTGCAGGCAAATTCTTTACTCTCTGAGCCACCAGGGAATGCCACTGAATCATACACTTAAAGGTGATTAAAGTGGTAAATTTCATATTATATACATATTTTATCACAATTGAAAAAATGGGGAGGAAACCTGCATTAACAGGAATCACTATAAACACTTCACAAGTTATTACATAAAAGTAAGTAAAACAATAAGATATAATTTGTTAACTATCATACTAACAAAAACGGACAGGAAAATCGCTTGCTCATATATTATCATTATATCATATATTATCAGTGGTATCCTAAATCAGCAAATAATCTTTACAGAAAGCAATATTGCAAGATATATCAAAACATAAAACATACATGGGCTAACTACCAGCAATTCTGTTGCCAGAAACATAAACTACAAGATAATGCTGCAAGTGTGCCAAGATATCTAAGAATGCTATTATAGTATTATTTGTAAAAGCATAACATTGCAAACAATCTCAATGTCTATTAACAAGAAACTGGACAAATTATGACTGCCCTTTTGAAGCAAGTATTATGCAGTCATTTAAAAATGATGAAGTAATAAAAAGTAAAATAAAAAGTATCAAGTAATTGTGTATTTCTTGTCATGAAACAACATCACTGACCTACTGTAGAGAAAAAATAATAGCTCTTAAAACATTAGGATTCCACTGGTGTAAAAATATATACATAGACCTAACCTGAACAGAGAAAGGTACACAGTAAAATGTTTGCAAAATGTTTATCAGTTATATCTAGGTAACTGGATTATCTTTTGTTTATTTTTTATTTTTCTGGATTATCTGAATGTTTCACCATGAGCATATATCCTACTTACAAGGCAATGTTTTACTTTAAAAATTTTATACATTTAAAAATATCTAACATTTCATTTACTCAAGTTTAGGTAATTTATTATATGTCATTAATACGTCTTAGAATAAGTTAAGGATTGGATGCAGGAAATGTCATTGTTTTTAAAAATGTGGAAAACTATAATTTAAATTTAGCAGCTTGCATTATAATGACTTTCAACACAGAAACAAAGAGCTGAAGGAGTTCTTTTGCCTAGAGCAAGATTATCAGGGGCAAACAATGCTCTCAACATAATATAAAACCTATTTTTTAAAATGTACTTGCTTCGTGGATAAATTTTTCCTACCCTTAAATTACTTCAAATTACTATTTTAACTACTTAAAAAATCAACCTGGAGAGACAAAGATGTTTCAGTATCAATTATATCAAAACTGGAAAATGAGGTAAGAAACGTTCATATTTTATATTCCACATTTATCTTGGAGAGTCAAAAATCATTTAATGAACATATTTATATAAATTCTTATTAACGTAACAATAGAATCACCACTCAACTTCTCAATGCCTTTGCTACATATTCTGTAAAAAGAAAAGATTGACTTCCATAGTTCCTTTAGAGCTGAGATTTTAAGAGACATTAACAATGTACTTTTCCCCCTCTTATGAAAACAGTTTCAAGAGAAAACTGATTGCCTGCCATTTCTAAGGCCATATCCTCAAACATAGTTTCAAGTGGCAGTGCTTTGTTATTGGGGTCTTTGGATAAGAATTTATATATGCAATCTTTATCAACAGAGCATCTCATGATGAAGAAAAACATGATTTTTTTTTCCACTTAAAAATAGAAAATTAGTTATCATGTATCCTTACAACTATTTTTATAAATGACATTAATACTTACAGCTTGATTAGGCAGATTGTCAGTCTTAAGTTCTCTGTGATTGGAATACTGAATAAAAACAGGCTGGCTTCGAAGGTGAGGAGTAACAGGAGTGTAATAATTCACCATAGTAACAGCAGCTTCCTCAGAAGCCATTTCTAAGAAAGCCTGCAATAAACACAAGAAAGTAAAGTGAAAGCTCTCATTTTAGACAGGCAGCTAAGAACTACTTTCTCATTCTAGCTTGCTCTAAAACTCATGCATTCTTAACAGAAGTCATATTGCCCCGAAGGGGATGAAAAGACTTTCGTTTCAAACTGTATCACTGACAGTTACTGAAAACATATTTGACAAAAGTTGGGTTCAATAAAAGATTTTGGATTGGGAAATTGACAGTTGATTAAATGACTCTGTGTTTTTTGGTCTTCTTCTTACTTCTGATTCTTCTAAAATTTAGAAACAACTAAAAAAGCAAAAATAAATGTGTGCATCACTACTATAAATAGATGCGTTCAGTTTCTTCATAAAATTTTCTCCAATGATCTGTTCTCCTTTGCCTTTTTATGAATATAATTAGAACATTCATGTGCCAAAGCTCAACTGTACAAATTAGGGAAATGGGAGAACATCCTACATTAAGTCAGTATTGACTTGATTTGGGTCATTCAAGTGACTTTTTTTGGCTACTGGTAATCACTATACCCTTGTAGCTCAGTCGGTAAAAGAATCTGCCTGCAGTGCAGGAGACCCAGGTTCGATCCCTGGGTTGGGAAAATCCCCTGGAGAAGGAAATGGCAACCTACTCCAGTATCCCCGCCTGGAAAATCTCATGGACAGAGGAGCCTGATGGGCTGCAGCCCATGGGGTCGCAAAGAGTCGGGCACGACTGAGTGACTAACAGTTACACTTATACTGATATTAGCTATTTGAAGACTAAAAAGAACTGAGATGTCAGCGCAACCAAAACTAACTAAATAAACAAAAAACTCAACTAAATAAATGTTTAGCAACAACAAAAAAAAAGAACTGAGATCGAAGAATCTCCTTAGTATTCATGTCTTATTCTGTTTATGGCTTCTCACTGTCATGACTCCCATTAACTTATATGACAGGAACAGGATACGTACAGATCTTTAAGGTGGAAGATTTTATCACCCTGTCTTAATGGTCAAGAAGACAAAACATATAACAATTCTGAGCCCTAACTACCTATAAGAACACTTCAAATTTAAAGTACAGGAAGAACTCATGATCCAAATCACTATCTACGAGGAATAAAACAGATTTTAAGTCATTCACAGTATCTAAAAGGTACAGATGTCCATGATACACTTTAAAGCTGCTATCCAACTGTATAAGAATAGTTTTTCTAGTATTTCTAAGAGAAGTAGATAAAAATGATCAAGGTAACAAAAATAGCTATGGCAGTATTTCTTAATTATTTGGTTTTTTAAAGTCATCTTTTCAACAAAGACTGTGTAAACTGTATTCCAATAACATTCACCACATGGGGAGAGTCTCTTCCTGCAAATTCCCTACTAAACGTTGAGACTCCTGCAATGTCACACAAATGAAAGGCTGGACAACGTCTTTGGATATTGTGATTCTAGTCAGGAAATCTATCCTATACGTATATACAACCTAAAAATTTATGTAAAAATAAAATTTTCCACATGGAGTCCAGTAAAAGAATTATTTATGTTTTCCCAAAGTATCCAGCCAAGGATCAACTTTCATAATGCAGGATGAAGAGAAAATCAAAAGTCACCACCCACAGAAAGGCTGGTGAAAATAACCCTTACTCCATCCTCAACACTCCACCTCCAAGAACCATGTAACGACTGTGCCTACAAGTACTACTACAGTGACTCACATCAGAATCTCCTGCTGAAGTACCTTACTAACAAGGTATTTTCTGAACAGGATTTAGGGTCAAAAGACAAGCAATTAACAGCAATAAGTTAGCACTACAGAAAAATATAAACCTAGAACCAACAGCAGAAAACAAAGGAAATTGTGACATTGCCTGCTGCCTCTCAGAGTTATTTGACAAAAAATATAGGAATATACTACACGAAACATAATGTACGTTTAACATGTGCCTGTTAGACATTAGACAGCCATTAGACATGATCATGTTGGCTCTTTTCAAACTGTGCAGACCATACTATTCTCAATAGTGGCATCTGTAAAGAAAATGAAGATCCAAGAGCCTACACTACCTCTAAAAGATATAAGAAAAATGTATAAACACAACAAGGACTGAATACTAACACATACTATTTAACTTCTCCAGTTCTTAATAACCTCAACTACCTTAAACAAGGCTGTTAATTTAAATAAACAGTTTACTAAAGATAGGGGTATGAATCAGACATCATTATCCAATCTTGGATGGCAAACAATCCAATCTCTTCTGATAATCACAGGATATTTTCATAAACCATTTTGTAATTAAGAATGTAAAATATGTTTGGTCAAGATAATAAATAAGAGAGAATCTGTTTCCTATATAATATTTTTGTTTATTGCTTCCTATCATTAAAGAAGTTCTATTTTTTAAAAGCTATGTAAATAGAATAAAATTTAGAAAAAAAGTTCAGGGAAATAAAAAGCGTTCCTTTTTTTTATTTTGCGGCACTTTGCAGGATTTTAGTTTCCCCAGCAGGGATTGAACCTGCACCCTTGGCAGTGAAAGCACAGAGTCCTAACCACTGGACTACTAGGTTATTCCCTTAAAAATAATTTTTATTTTATTTTTTCTACTAACACCCAGAGATGATAATTGTGGGTCAATCTTGAAAACTTACATACCTGGCTTTTTCCTTTCAACATCAAAAGATTAGTTACTTTGCCAAATGGTAGACCTAATGATATGACCTCTGCTTCGGTGACATCACTTGGAATTTTGCGAAGATGGAGAACACGGGAAGGCGAACAGGGAGGTCTATCTCCTTTAAATTTCTTGTTGTCATTCCCATTAGCTAAAAAATACAAGATTTGTTTTTTAATTACTGAAATTAATTTGGGTTGACATACTACATTAACCATATTATCACATTTGATCTTCCAAGAGTTTCAAGTTTTGAAATTCAGGAACTACGGGGCTGATGGGAGAAGAGTAGAAGACAGCTGAAAATAAAATCATCCACTTTTCAATGAGTGGGTTTTTAAAAAATTTTTCACTGCAGGTATATTTTTTTTTAAACTGAACTTGGATTTTTAACTTCAAGGAAAAGTGCTGGATAAATGAATTACATATGTTGAGGTACCAAAACCCTCTAAATGGTCAACTATTTGTTGTGAATAGAAAACAATACTTATATTATCTTTACTGTATCTTAAAAGATGCTTTCCTAGTTTGTCCTATTACTAATTAAACAGAATAAAAACTTTTAGGAGAGATGGTAATAAAAATTTCATGTTTATCACATCCTACAAGGATCTGGATTGGAGATGCATGTTTATGAAAATAAGTTTATTTTTCAGGCATTATACAATTTTTGCCAATTCACTTTTTAAAGTACTTTCAGAAGCTAAATTGTGATTTCCTTAGGATAATCCTATTCTTTAATGATATAACAGGCAGCTCTTAACATAAGTATCATCACCTTTTGGAAATGCAAATTTTTAGCCCCATTTCAGACCTACTGAATCAGAAACATCCCAGCAACCTGTGTTTTCACAAGCTCTCTAGATGATTCTGAAGCAACCTAAAGTCTGAGAACCACTGTTGTAATCCAGTATGCCAGTTTATAGCCAAATTTTATTTAAAGCTTAAGTTTTAACACTGACAGTAACTAGAACTGACAAGCCTGTAACAAGTAGTCAAATTTATGTACATAAGATTCAGGAAGGTATTTTTCCCCCCAGAAATAGCACCACATAAGACTGAATGCAAATTATCTAAAAGCCAAAGTTTCATTATAGTGTTGTTTTTTTAATACTAAATACCATACTTAGCACTATTAGAAGAAAAATATAATCTTTCCGAACACCTGAGATTACCATTTTTCTAAATACTAAAAAAACTTTCTAAAACACTAAAAAGACAATCATATGTCTGTGACCCTAAATAAACAAATTTCATGAGGACCACATAAAAGTCTTGGCAATATTTTGTACCCTTTCCTATGGCACAGAGCACCACTTACTTATAGGAAACTAGGTTGACTTAATACCAAAACTAGCACTTGCTCCCAAATTCTCTATGTTCATGAACACAGGCAACATCCTTCCATACTATCAATTCCAAGCGGTCCTCACAGGTCTGTGCCTGTACACAGCAAATGCCTAGGACAGTGTGTGGAAAATAATCAGCAAATACTTATTGGAAATCAAGTACTTAACTTCTGGGAGTCAAAAGGTTCCTTCTCCTTCCTCATGAATCACCACGACACGCTGATTTTCCCCTCCGAAATAACTGATTCCACTTTCATCTCGGCTCTCAGTGTCACCTCACCTATGACCTGTGACCACTTCTACTCTGCCTTCCTCTAGTGTCACTCCCTCCACTTCCACTCAGATCTAACATCTTATCATCCTAAATGTCTGTGCCATGTGTTATCCTGTTCTAAAAACCCTGACAGGCTTCCAACTACCTAAAAAGATCTTAATTTCTAGTTTTCGTGCTGTTTTCATTTACACTGCCTCACTGGAGTTGACACATAAAAATTCATTAAATTACATCTTATTAACTTTAACAGATGAAGAGATTAAGAGATTTAACAGGTCAGAGATTAAATAATTTTTGTACACAGCTAGGAAGTGCAAAGAGCATTAGTCAAACTTAAGTTTAAAGGTAATTTTTTTAATCACAAAAATCTCAAAGTGTGTTATCACTCCTAGAAAAAAAAGTAAGCAACTTGATGATGACAATAAATTGTCAGAGTATATGCAGATTTATGAGGATTATAGTGATAATACTGTGGCTAAATTAAATGCTAAATTATCACCTCCTGGATAGAAAGTCAAGCATGAAGTGCCTTTTTGCACCCCCCCTCTCTGTAAGCCTAGATGGCTAGACAATAATACCACAACCTTGTACATTCTTTTTTTTTTTTTTTTTTTATTAGTTGGAGGCTAATTACTTCACAACATTTCAGTGGGTTTTGTCATACATTGACATGAATCAGCCATGGAGTTACATGTATTCCCCATCCCCATCCCCCCTCCCACCTCCCTCTCCACCCGATTCCTCTGGGTCTTCCCAGTGCACCAGGCCCGAGCACTTGTCTCATGCATCCCACCTGGGCTGGTGATCTGTTTCACCATAGATAACATACATGCTGTTCTTTCGAAACATCCCACCCTCACCTTCTCCCACTGAGTTCAAAAGTCTGTTCTGTACTTCTGTGTCTCTTTTTCTGTTTTGCACATAGGGTTATCATTACCATCTTTCTAAATTCCATATATATGTGTTAGTATCCTGTAATGTTCTTTATCTTTCTGGCTTACTTCACTCTGTATAATGGGCTCCAGCTTCATCCATCTCATTAGGACTGGTTCAAATGAATTCTTTTTAACGGCTGAGTAATATTCCATGGTGTATATGTACCACAGCTTCCTTATCCATTCGTCTGCTGATGGGCATCTAGGTTGCTAACCTTGTACATTCTTAACCAGCATGAAGTGTTAAAAGACTACAAAACCATCCTAAGAAGCAAAGGCTTTTGGCAGTTTACCCAGAAAAATCCAAAACGAATGAACATTAAGAAGGTTATTTCTTTAACTGAGGTGTTCATAATCTCTGCAAAACCACGCGTGAAATAAAACGCATGCCTACACAAGCTGCTTGAACCTGAACTGCACTATCAAACAAAGACCAACGGTGACAAACTTTTATCAAAAAGCATGCAGATGCATAACCATTGCAGGTTCTCAGTTGTTCTGTTATGAAAGTCTCTGTGCTATGTTAAAAGCATGGGCTACAAAACCAGACATCTTGTTCTGATATAACTGAGCTTCAGATTCTTTTCCTGTAAAGTGAGTATAACAGTATATAGAAACTGTAGTAGGAGTATTTGGAAAATTAAATTACACAACATTAATATTTAAATGCTAGATGTAATGCCCATTACAAAGAGATCAACAACATATGTCTTGATTTCCTTAAGAGGGCCTATTTTACCTGGAAAGTATGTTCTTTCTACTTCTTTTGGTGTTAAAATGAAGACTGTAGACAACAGTGGCTTTTTTCTCTTGATGTCCTAACTTTGCAAAATTAAGACATTGCTCAAAATTAATTCAAAATTTTATTAGTCTATGAAATCTAAAAATCTAAAGAACTACTCATCTAGATGACCCAAAAAAGGTTAAAGACTTGATAAATATAACAATTTAAAAATAGAAAGGTATATAAGCATATATAGAATCATAATTTAATTAAAGAGGAAACAAGGAAATTCTACTGTACTGAATATGCAACTCTGACAAATTATTCTCTATACGAAAGATTAAAGACTTTCTGAAAACTGTATTATGAAAATAAGCATTCAGGGGCGGGGGAATAAAGAAAATAATAAAAAGAAATAAAAGAAATAAAAAAGAAAAAATAAATAAATAAAAAAGAAAATAAGCATTCAAAATACTTAACTTGAATAAATCTTGTACTTTTTGAAAGAAACATCCTAAATGGCTACTGAATGGCTTCCTAAAGACTAGAGATCTCTTCAAGAAAGTTAGAGATACCAAGGGAACATTTCATGCAAAGATGGACTCAATAAAGGACAGAAATGGTAGGGACCTAACAGAAGCAGAAGATATTAAGAAGAGGTGGCAAGAATACACAGACGGTGTGATCACTCACCTAGAGCCAGACATCCTGGAATGTGAAGTCAAGTGGGCCTTAGGAAGCATCACTACAAACAAAGCTAGTGGAGGTGATGGAATTCCAGTTGAACTATTTCAAATCCTGAAAGACGATGCTGTGAAAGTGCTGCACTCAATATGCCAGCAAATTTGGAAAACTCAGCAGTGGCCACAGGACTGGAAAAGGTCAGTTTTCATTTTAATCCCTAAGAAAGGCAATGCCAAAGAATGCTCAAACTACCACACAATTGCACTCATCTCACACGCTAGTAAAGTAATGCTTAAAATCCTCCAAGCCAGGCTTCAGCATTACATGAACCATGAACTTATAGATGTCAAAGCTAGTTTTAGAAAACGCAGAGGAACCAGAGATCAAACTGCCAACATCCGCTGGATCATCGAAAATGCAAGAGACTTCCAGAAAAACATCTATTTCTGTTTTATTGACCATGCCAAAGCCTTTGACTGTGTGGATCACAATAAACTGTGCAAAATTCTGAAAGAGATGGGCATACCAGACCACCTGACCTGCCCCTTGAGAAACCTGTATGCAGGTCAGGAAGCAACAGTTAGAACTGGACATGGAACAACAGACTGCTTCCAAATAGGAAAAGGAGTACGTCAAGGCTGTATATTGTCACCCTGTTTATTTAACTTCTATGCAGAGTACATCATGAGAAACGCTGGGCTGGAGGAAGCACAAGTTGGAATCAAGATTGCCGGGAGAAATATCAATAACCTCAGATATGCAGATGACACCACCCTTATGGCAGAAAGTGAAGAACTAAAGAGCCTCTTGATGAAAGTGAAAGAGGAAAGTGAAAAAGTTGGCTTAAAGCTCAACATTCAGAAAACTAACATCATGGCATCTGGTCCCATCACTTCATGACAAATAGATGGGGAAACAGTGCAAACAGTGGCTGACTTCATTTTTCTGTGCTCCAAAATCACTGCAGATGGTGACTGCAGCCATGAAATTGAAAGATGCTTACTCCTTGGAAGGAAAGTTATGACCAACCTAAATAGCAGATTAAAAAGCAGAAACATTACTTTGCCAACAAAGGTCCGGTCTAGTCAAGGCTATGGTTTTTCCTTCCAGTGGTCACATGTGGATGTGACAGTTGAACTATAAAGAAAGCTAAGTGCCGAAGAATTGAACTGCTTTTTTTTTTTTTTAATTCATCTATATTTGTTACAACTTTTTAAAGCAGAACGTGACTTGAGCACTGCATTTCCACTCACAAAACTTGCTCCAAGTTACTTTTCCAGCGGCTTTACAACATGCCTGAGCAGGCTTATAAGTTTGCTACTCTAAACAATATTTTTCTTTGGAAAACAAGCCCTATGTACGGACAGCGAATCCAATCAAGTTGGTTCAGCTTAACACACTAACTTCTAGAGGCCTGGCACATGCAGTCATAACTACAGGGGATGGAAGTTTTAAAAAGTATATCCCAGAAGATGAAAACTTGCTTTAACAAGTGTTTCTTTTAAACATCACGGTATATACTTCAGAACACTTCAGTGACAAAAAATTTTGGTCTACTAAAGAATCCGCTTGATAGCTAAACACTTCAGACCACAAAGTTAACACAGGTTACACACACACCTTACAACAAACGTAACTACTTCCATCTGTTAAAATAAGCCAACATGAAACTAGGAAAAAACTAGCTCTGCTTTAGTGCTAAAAGTATCACAGTATCACACTTAGTATAAAGAAATCTTATCCTCCCCTTATGTAGTTACCATGCCATACGATTTTTAAACGTTAACAAAAATAAAGAAATACTTGAAAACATATTAGAGGGAATGGAGACAGAGTGCTGAACACACAGCCAAGCGATCCTCAGGCAGCGCTTAGTCTACTTCTTCCATGCGGGACGTGTCGTCGTCTCCTTCCAGGGGAGGCATTTCCTCAGTGACCGCAGCACTGCTGTCGTCAGCAGTGGGGTCATCCTCATCAATACCGAGACCGAGTTTGATCATCCTGTAGATCCTGTTGGCGTGCGTCTGGGGGTCCTCCAGGCTGAACCCCGAAGACAGGAGGGCGGTTTCGTACAGCAGGATGACCAGATCCTTCACAGACTTGTCATTCTTGTCAGCCTCTGCCTTTTGCCTCAAGGTCTCGATGATGGAATGGTCAGGGTTGATCTCCAGGTGCTTCTTGGCTGCCATGTAACCCATCGTTGAGTTGTCTCTCAGGGCTTGAGCCTTCATGATCCGTTCCATGTTTGCTGTCCAGCCATATGTGCTTGTCACAATGCAGCATGGGGATGTCACCAACCGGTTAGACACAACCACCTTTTCAACTTTCTTCTCCAAAATGTCCTTCATGATTTTGCAAAGGTTTTCAAATTTTGTCTTTTTTTCTTCTTGTTTCTTTTTCTCTTCCTCATCTTCTGGAAGTTCCAGGCCCTCTTTGGTGACTGACACTAAGGTCTTCCCCTCAAACTCCTTCAGCTGCTGCACACAGTACTCATCAATAGGCTCGATCATGTAGATCACTTCCAAGCCGTGCTTCCGGAGACGCTCCACAAAGGCAGAGTTGGCTACCTGGTCCTTCGTCTCACCTGTGATGTAATAGATGTGTTTCTGGTTTTCCTTCATTCTTGTGCAATAGTCCTTGAGAGAAACCATCTCATCACCAGAAGCAGAAGTATAGTATCTCAACAGCTCTGAAAGCTTCTTCCGATTTTGAGAATCTTCATGTATTCCAAGCTTAATATTTTTAGAGAACTGCTCATAAAACTTCTTGTAGTTCTCTTTATCTTCTGCCAGTTCAGTGAAGAGTTCCAAGCACTTTTTGACCAAGTTCTTCCTGATAACTTTCAAAATTTTGCTTTGTTGCAACATCTCACGGGAAATGTTCAGAGGAAGATCCTCAGAGTCCACCACACCTCTAATGAAATTCAGGTATTCAGGGATTAGCTCCTCACAGTTATCCATGATGAAAACTCTGCGAACATACAACTTAATGTTGTTCTTCTTCTTTCTGTTTTCAAACAGATCAAAAGGAGCTCGTCTTGGGACAAAAAGAAGGGCTCTGAATTCCAACTGTCCTTCAACTGAAAAATGCTTGACCGCCAAGTGATCCTCCCAATCATTGGTCAGGCTCTTGTAGAACTCTCCGTACTCCTCGTTAGTGATGTCATCAGGGTTTCTGGTCCAGATAGGCTTTGTCTTGTTCAGCTCTTCTTGATCGATGTACTCTCCTTGATCTTCTTCTTCTTGTCCCCGTCCTTCTTCTCTTCCTCCTCCTCATCTGAGCCAACGTCTTCTATCTCAGGCTTGTCATCAGACTCCTTTTCTTCTTTCTCCTTCTCTTCCTCTTTGTCTTCCTTCTCTTCTGCCTCATCATCACTAACTTCCTTATCACGTTCCTTCTCCACAAAAAGAGTGATGGGATAGCCAATGAACTGAGAATGCTTCTTCACAATCTCCTTTATTCTCCGTTCCTCCAGGTACTCAGTCTGGTCTTCTTTCAGATGCAGAATAACCTTTGTTCCACGCCCCATAGGTTCTCCTGTATCAGTCCTCACTGTGAAGGATCCTCCTGCAGAAGACTCCCAGGCGTACTGCTCGTCATCGTTATGTTTGGTGATAACGGTCACTTTCTCAGCCACCAAATAGGCTGAATAAAACCCGACACCAAACTGGCCTATCATGGAGATATCAGCGCCAGCCTGCAAAGCCTCCATGAACGCTTTGGTCCCGGACTTGGCGATGGTACCCAGGTTATTAATCAGATCGGCCTTGGTCATCCCAATGCCGGTGTCCACGATGGTGAGGGTTCGATCTTGCTTGTTCGGTATGAGATTAATGTGCAGCTCTTTCCCAGAGTCTAACTTACTGGGATCGGTCAAACTCTCATACCTGATCTTGTCCAGAGCATCGGAGGAGTTTGAAATCAGCTCCCTCAGGAAAATCTCCTTATTCGAATAGAAAGTGTTGATGATCAGTGACATCAACTGGGCAATTTCCGCCTGGAAGGCGAACGTCTCCACTTCCTCCTCCTCCATCGGCTGATCCTGAGCCTGGGTCTCCTCGGGCATCTTGGCTGAAGGACTAGCACGGGCTCCGCAACGACGCAGCACAGGGACGCAGAGGCAACTCTGAACTGCTTTTGAACTGTGATGTTGGAGAAGACTCTTGAGAGTCCCTTGGACTGCAAGGAGATCCAACCAGTCCATTTTAAAGGAGATCAGTCCTGGGTGTTCATCGGAAGGACTGATGTTGAAGCTGAAACTCCCAATACTTTGGCCACCTGATATGAAGAGCTGACTAGCTGGAAAAAACCCTGATGCTGAGAAAGATTGAAGGCAGGAGGAGAAGGGGACGATGGAGGATGAGATGGTTGGATGGCATCACCGACTCGATGGACATGGGTCTGGGTGGATTCCGGGAATTGGTGATGGACAGGGAGGCCTGGCGTGCTGCGATTCATGGGGTCACAAAGAGAGGACACGACTGAGTGACAGAACTGAACAGAACTGAATGGCTACTATGTATTAATCATGTTCCAAAGAGAAAAGTGGAGGTGGTTTTTAAAAAATTCACATATTCCCATCTCAAAAGTGAACGGATCTACCAGAAAAACTATCCTAGAAATATGGATCTTTTTTAAAATTTAACTTTATTAGGGCAGATTTTAGATATGGTAAAACCCACCAATATTTTAAATGCAGAGTTTGACAACCTTTGACAAATGACTCATATGACCACAAAAAAGTAAACTGCACCTGAATTTTTAAATTACCAATTTGATTTTTAAAACAGACATAGGGCTATTTGTGTGTTAGTCACTAAGTTGTGTTTGACTTTTGCGACATCATGGACTGAAGCCCGCCCATTCCGTCCGTGGAATTCTCCAAGGCAAAAATATTGGAATAGGTAGCCGTTCCTTTCTCCAGGGGATCCTTCCAACCCAGGGATCAAAGCCAGGTCTCCAACAATGCTGGCAGATTCTTTACTGTCTGAGCCACCAGGGAAGCCAGTTTTCTATTTCTTTTGTACTTATGTTTTTCAAGCAATTTGTCCACTTCATCTAAATTTCCTGGCTTAAAACTGTTCATAATTTTCATCTGAGATCTATCTTAACCTGGTCAGGATACCATGACAAAATACGACAGGGTGATTTAAATAATAAAAATTTACTTTCTCACAGTTTTGGAGAATAGAAGTCCAAAATCAGCATTGTCACTTTCTAGTGAGGACTCTATTCTTGCCTTATAGACAGCCATCTTTTCACATGGTCCTCACCTGGCAGGGTGGAGGGAAAAAGCAAGCTCTCTGGTATCTCTTCTTATAAAGACACTAATCCCTTTGTGAACCCCACTCCAAAGGGCCCATCTCCAAACCCTCTGGGGAAAAGGGCTTAAACATGAATTTTAGGGGTATACAAACATTCAGCCCATCAGTTCAGTTCAGTCACTCTGTTGTGTCTAACTCTTTGTGACCTCATCGACTGCAGCACGCCAGGCTTCCCTGTCCATCACCAACTCCCGGAGCTTGCTCAAGCTCATGTCCATTGAGTTGGTGATGCCATCCAACCATCTCATCCTGTTGTCCCCTTCTCCTCCTGCCTTCAATCTTTCCCAGTATCAGGGTCTTTTCTAATGAGTCAGCTCTTCACATCAGGTGGCCAGTATTGGCGCTTCAGCTTTAGCATCAGTCCTTCCAATGAATATTCAGGACTGATTTCCTTTAGGATGGACTGCTTTGACCTCTTTGTAGTCCAAGGGACTCTCAAGAGTCTTCTCCAACACCACAGTTCAAAAGCATCAATTCTTCTCTATAGTCCAACTCTCAAATTCATACATGACCACTGGAAAAACCACAGCTTTGACTAGATGGACCTTCTGTTGGCACAGCAATGTCTCTGCTTTTTAATATGCTATCTAGGTTGGTCATTGGAGAAGGAAATGGCAAGCCACTCCAGTACTCTTGCCTGGAAAATCCCATGGACGGAGGAGCCTGGTGGGCTACACTCCATAGGGTCGCAAAGAGTCGGACACGACCGAGAGACTTTACTCACTAGGTTGGTCATAGCTTTTCTTCCAAGGAGCAAGCAGCTTTTAATTTCACGGCTGCAGTCACCATGTGCAGTGATTTTGGAGCCCAAGAAAATAAAGTCTCTCACTGTTTCCACTGTCTCCCCATCTATTTGCCATGAAGTGATGGGACCAGATGCCATGATCTTAGGTTTTTGAATGTTGAGTTTTAGGTCAGATTTTTCACTCTCCTCTTTCACTTTCATCAAGAGGTTCTTTTGTTCCTCTCTGCTTTCTGCCGTAAGGATGGCGTCATCTACATATCTGAGGTTATTGATATTTCTCCTAGCAATCTTGACTCCAGTTTGTGCTTCATCCAGCCCGGCATTTCACATGATGTACTCTGCATATAAGTTAAATAAGCAGGATGACAATATACAGCCTTGACGTACTCCTTTCCCAATTTGGAACCAGTCCATTATTTCATGTCCAGTTCTAAGTGTTGCTACTTGACCTGCATACAGATTTCTCAGGAGGCAGGTAAGGTTTTCTGGTATTCCCATTTTTTTAAGAATTTCCCATAGTTCGTTGTTATCCACACAGGTTTCCCTGGTGGCTCAGCTGGTAAAGAATCCACCTTCAATGTGGGAGACCTGGGTTCGATCTCTGGGTTGGGAAGATCCCCTGGAGAAGGGAAAGGCTACCCACTCCAGTATTTTGGCCTGGAGAATTCCATGGACTGTATAGTCATGGGGTCGCAGAGAGTCAGACACGACTGAGCAACTTTCATTTTCACTTCACTTTCCCTTTCTGTTAGAACCATTTGGTGATGAGGGTGGTTTCCGTGCCCTTCAAGAAACAGAGTGGGCCCTAACTTAGTCTCTTCCTATTAAGGGTGAAACAGGAGGGGGGGGGCAAGGCACAACTTTGGGGGCTTTCCTGGTGGCTCAGACGTTAAAGAGTCTCCCTGAAGTGCGGGAGACCCGGGTTCGATTCTTGGGTCGGGAAGATCCCTTGGAGAAGGAAATGGCAACCCACTCCAGTACTCTTCCCTGGAAAATTCCATGGATGGAGGAGCCTGGTATGCCACAGTCCATGGGATCGCAAAGAATCGGACACAACTGGGCAACTTCACTCTTGTTTTTTTGATGATCCAGCGAATGTCGGCAATTTGCTCTCTGGTTCCTCTGCCTTTTCTAAATCCAGCTTGAACATCTGGAAGTTCATGTACTGTTGAAGCCTGACTTGGAGACTTTTGAGCGTTACTTTGCCAATGCGTGAGATGAGTGCAACTGTGTGGTAGTTTGAAAATTTTCTGGCATTGCCTTTCTCTGGGATTGAAATGAAAACTGACCTTTCCCACTCCTGTGGCCACTGCCGAGTTTTCCAAATTTGCTGGCATATTGAATGCAGCGGTTTAAAAGCATTATCTTTTAGGATTTCAAATAACTTCTCCAGGTCTTCCCAGGTGGCACCAGTGGTAAAGAACCCTCCTGCCAATGCAGGAGACCGAAGAGACACAGGTTCAATCCCTGGGTCGGGAAGATCCCCTGGAGGAGGACATGGCAATCCACTCCAGTATTCAGTCCATAAAAGTACCTTTTTAATGTCTACAGGATCCTTCTTGATTCTGGTAACTTACCTTCTTTTTCTGTCTACCTAGAAGTTTATTAATTTTATTGCTCTATTAAAAAGCAGCTACTGCTTTCATTAATCCTCATTTTCTTCATCATTAACTTTTCTTTTCATATTTAATATTTTCATTCCTCTATTTACTTGGGGTTTAATTTGTCCTTCTCATGCTACACTTAGAAGCTTATTCATTTTAAACATTTTCTCCTTTTCTCATAAAACATTTAAAGATGTAAATTTTCTCTGAAGAACAGCTCTGGCTGAATCCTATAAACTTTAGTAAGCCATGTTTTCCTTTTAATTCACTTCAAAATATCTTCTAATTTCCCTGTGATTTCTTATTTGATCCATGGATTATGTGTTACTTTTAAAAAAAATTGTTTCATTTATTTATTTTCTGCACAGCCACATGTGATAGAAGGGACCTTGTTTTTTTTTAAAGATAACTCATACAACCATTGATTGATTATACAGAGCCATTTCTCAGTCCTCTTTTCTTTCCACTTAAGAAAATTAAAATATACCATGATGAGAATGATTAATGCCAAAACAAGATTTCTGGCTTATCATTTAGGGTACAAATACACACTTCATTGCTTGACATTTTATTGAACGCTAAGCAAGACTAAGCATCTCTGCCTTTGTTGTACACAGCTGGAGCAGAAGACCAGCGAGGGGGAGACAGCACTATTGTCCTTGGCAGGGAAGATGTCAGCCCCTGTTGTCCTGTCTTGTTGTGGGGAGGCTAACCCATGTTCTGCCGGTTGCCAAAGCCTCTAGGATGGGTGTCCTTCCAGTCATCCCACTCCCGAGCTCTGCGGACCGCCTGTTCATCATCCTCTTCCTCCTCATGCTCCTGATCTTCTTGCTGCTGAGCTGCTCTTTTGAACTCTGACGTTGTCTTGGCTATTTCCTGATCTGGTAAAGCTCCAAATTTCTGATGCTGTTCATACCAGTCATTCACTGTCATAGATGCCAGACTTGGATAACCAGCTCCAAATACTTTGGCTTGGGCTATGTTCTGAGTGAGAACAAACGGTTTCATTGGAGGCCTGTCCTGATGAGATGACTGAGAAGTTGATGCCTCGTTTGTGGAGTCTTTTTCTCTCAAGAGCTTTATCTCCTGGTCAATGCTCTCAATCTCTTCTAAGCTGATACCAATCCACCTTCGAAGGTGAAGGAGATAATATTCACGAACATGCTCATCATCTGCTTGACCACTTTCCACAGCAGATTTCAGTGCAGACAACCTATGCTCCACCTCCTTCTTCTGCTTGTATCTCTCTTTTTTGGCCTGTCTCTGAGATGCCATATCAACAATGCTAGGATAGGCCATGGAGGAATTAGCAGTGTTATTTTCAGCTGAGTTGGTCTTGGTTTTGGGCAGCTCAAACTTTGCCACATGATAGTACTGGCACTGAGTTAAGTAGTTTAAAAAGTGTTCTCGAGCCCACTGCAAATGATCTAGACGCTTGCTGGGACTGACTTGTTTCATGGCGAATGCTCCTTGAAATGCTGGCACCATCAGGTACTTCAGGTCGGTGGACGCGATCTCCTCCAAATCGTCATTTTGGCTGAACAAGTCGAGCTGCGACAACATTTCAGCAGCCTTCTTCAGGAGGTCCAGTCCCTTGAACACCTTATCTTGGATTATTCGGGAGCCGGTGGGTTCAGTTGCGATTTCCACTTCGTCCAAAAGCTGCTTGCTGGTTTCAAACACCTCGGGGAGCCGCAGGCGCAGTAACTCGTCTTCGGCTGCTGCCATCTTAGGGAGGGAGGAACCCCAAATTTATTTTTTAATTAAAGGATAATTGCTTTACAGAATTTTGTTGTTTTCTGTCAAACCTCAACATGAATCAGCCATAGGTAGACATATATATGTGTATACATAGATACATAAGGGAGGAGGGTGAGATGTATGGAGAGAGTAACAGGAAACTTACATTACCATATGCAAAACAGGGAGCCAATGGGAATGTGCTGTATTTCTCAGGAAACTCAAACAGGGGCTCTGTGTCAACTTGGAGGGGTGGGGTGGGGAGGGAGATGGGAGAGAGGTTCAAGAAGAAGGGGATATATGTACATGTATACCTGTATTACTTTCTTTTTCTAAGCAATTGGAGATTTCTTCTCAAATATTTGAGTATCATTTTTTAAAATTTCTAGTTCTGATACAACTCTAATACCTTAATGCACTCATGTTTAACTGAGACCTATTTAAGGACCCAGCATATAGTCTACCTTGCAGACCACTTCATGTGTACTTGAGTATGTATCCTGATGGTGCTGGAGAGACTATTCCATTATGTCAATTAGGTCAAGCTGGTTGAGAGTACTGAAAACTTCAGTGTTAGAGGACCTACAGACTTCTTTTAAAGGGTCACATAAATATTTTAGACTTTGTGGGCCATACAGGCTCTGACCCAGCTATTCATCTCTGCAGTTATAAAATGAAAGCAGCCAGAGGTAATATGTAAACAAGTGGGTATGATTGTGTTCAAATAAAACTTTATATATAGACAATGAAATTTAACTTCATGTTAAGTTTTACAATCACAACAAAATATTCTTTGTGTTTTTTACCATTTAAAGTGTAAAAATCAGGGACTTCCCTAGTGGTCCACTGGTTAAGATTCCATGCTTTCAAGGTAAGGGGCTCCAGGTCAATCCTTGGTTGAGGAACTAAGATCCCACATGCTGTGCCATAGGGTCAAAAAATAATAGTAAAAAATTTTAAACAGAATAATATGAGGTATATAGTTTATTTTTTAATGTAAAAATCAGTCTCAGTTCATGGGCAATACAAAAATGAGCAACTGGAATGGATCTGGCCAACAGGAGAATTTGCTAACTCCTGTTCTGTATCCTTACTAGTTTTTATGTACTGGGCTATCAATTACTGAGAGAGGAGTATTGAAATCTCCAGCTCTAATTGTGGACTTTTCTATTTCTTTGTTTAGTTGTTAGTATTCTTTATGTATCCTGAAGCTCTATAATTAGGTGAAATATATATATGTATCAAGAAATATAAATAAATATATGGAATACAAAGTAATAAATGATAAATAAAATGGAATATAAAAAATACTCTAAAGAAAGACAGGACACAAAGCAGAAACAGAATGAATATAAATAGAAAACAAAGAGCAAGATGACAGACTTAAACCCAACCATATCAATAACTGTATTAAGTGAAAATGGCATAAAGATTCCAATTGAAAGGCAGAAGTTACAACGGTCTAGATAAAAGCAAAATTCAATTATACGGTGTGAATAAGAAACTCATTTCAAATATAAAAATCTCAGGTTAAAGCTAAAAAGATGAGAAAAGATAAATATGTAAACACTAATCATAAGAAAGATAAAGTGGCTGTACTAACATCAAAGTAGACTTCAGGAAAAGGAATATCACTAGGGATAAAGAAAGACACTTCATAATGGTAAAGGGTTCAATTTATCAAGAAAACATAATACGTCACACATAAAACATGCACATAAATGGTAGATAACCTCTGGTTTTCAATTATAATGTTTACTTTTTTGGTTAGTTTTTTTAAGTGATTGCTCTGGAGTTTAATCAACAATAAGTTTCTTTAACTTACCCCAGTCTACCTTAAAATAATACTATAATATGTAGGTATTATGTAAGAACTTTTCAAAGTATACATCTCTTTCCCTTATCATACATATCCTTTGTATTACTGTCATATATTGTACTTTTCACATTTGCTACAACCCCCCAACTATGTTAATTTTATCTTGCTTTAAATAATCAATTACCTTTTTTCCTTTCTGCATCTTGTTTTAATCACTTGTATCTTATGGAGCTTTCCATAGAGAGCATTCTATAGTTCTTATCAAAAATTTTTTTTACTATGGTATAATACACATAAAATCACTATCTTTAAACACAGAATTTAGTGATGTTAAATACATTCATAATGTGCAACTATCACAACCATTCATTTCCATAGCACTTTTCACCTTGTGTTGATAAAACTGAAATTCTATATCCATTAAATGCAGCTCTGTAAACCCTCTTCTTCCAGTTCCTAGCAACCACCATTCTACTCTCTCTCTCTAAGATTCTGTCTACTCTAAGTATTCTTTCTCATTCCTTTTTGAGCATATTAGATAGCTATTTTCTTTATGGTTACCATGGGGATTATTTTAACATCCTAAAGTTATAACACTCTAATTTGAATTTAGTCCGGCTTAACTTCAGTAACATACAAAAACTCTGCTCCTTTGTAGATCTGTCCCCACCCCTTTCCACTATTATCACAAAAGTAGATCTTTAAATGTGTGCCCAGAAAAACAAACTAACAATTCATTTAAATGTTATCAGTCTCCTAAATTATGTAGAAAACAAAATGTGGAGCTACAAACCAGGTCACTTGAGAGCTTTTAGATTAATAATTTTTTAAAAAAGTGCATTAGGCCCTTAAATCTGCAGAGAAGAAAAAGTGGGTTACAAACCATTGTTTGAATGATATAGGCTTTTACAATGGCATTCACTGAGATCTTTATTGCCTCAAAAGGCTTTCAGCTCCTGTCTAGTGTCTTTTCATTTCACCCCAAGGGACTCCTTCGAATATTTCTTTCAGGGCAGATCTAGTTAACCAATAAACCTCTTCAGTTTTTAGTCATCTGGGAATGTCTTAATTTCTCTCTCACTTCTGAAGGACATTTACCAAACACAGGATACTTGGTTAACGCTTACATTCTTTTAGAACTTTGAATATACTGGCCCACTGACTTTTGTCCAAGTTCCTGAAGAGAAATCTGCTCATATTCTTATTAAGGATCCCTTGCATGTGATGAGTCAATTCTCCCTTAATGCTTTGCGGATTCTGTCTTTATCTCTGACGTCCAAAAATTTGGTTTCAAATGTGTCTCATTGTGGGTCTCATAGAATTCATCTTACCTGGAGTACATTAAGGTTCTCTGATGTTTATATTCATATTTTTCATCAAATTTCGTATTGTGGTAATGCTGGAAATCAGATTCTTCCCTTTTCTCAGGGTTTTCTTGTCTGTGTTATTGTTTTTCTGATTCTTTTGGACTGTCTCTATGCCAAGAATAAGCTTAAGGTGTAAATTTAAGTCCTTCTCAAGTGTCTTCTGAGCCTTTTCCTGGGCATGCACTATTACCTTCTGATTTTCTCTGTAGATGCTGTTGTTTTTTTAATGTCCTAGTCTTTAATATTTGCTTCCCAAAAGGGTGCAGGGGAAGGAAAATGAAGGAGAGGAAGGTGTGGAAAACACCAACCAAATCCTGTGAAAGTCACATACACTGGGGGTGAGGGGTGCTGACAGAAGGGGGAGGATGCAAGAACAATGGCTGCTTGCCTCTTCGCATCTATGTGATCAGAAGGAGCAACCAGAGCACAGATCCTTGAAGCTGACAGACCAGATCCTTTCTGCCCACCCTGGCTCCTATTTGTAAGCTGCTCTGGAACTCACACAGCTGCCTGCCATGTGACTGAGGGTGAGGGATGGTAGCTGCTACTGTGCTGAGAGCTAAAATTGACCATAATTAACCACAATTTACCTTCCAAGTCTTCCCCTGGAACTCACAGGCCTTCAAAAGACTCCAGAGTTCCAAATTAGTTACAGGCAGATTCTGCCAGCCCAATTGTCGCTTAGGTAGAAAGACTCCTGGTGCTTCTTACTCTACCACCTTCCCAGAACCCCTCAATTATCTTTGAACTTAACCAAAAACATGAGGAAGAAAAGTCACATATCCACATATTTACCACTTTGTGTAGACCCAAATTTCCACCTGGTATCATTTTCCTCAAGTCTGAGGAATTTCCTTTCCCGTTTCATAAAATTTAAGTCTGTTACTAACAAATGCTCTCGGCTTTTGTGTGCCTCAAAAAAGCTTTAGCTTTTATTTTTGAAAAATATTTTAACTGTACATAAAATTTCAGTTTGATTGTTATTTATCTTCAGTACTTTGAAGATGTTTCTCCACTGTCTTCTGAGTTGCACCATTTGGGGGCAATAACTCTCATTACTCTTATCTTTGTTTCTCTGAAAAATGTGACTTTTTTTCCTCTGGCTACTTTTAAGATTTGTTCTGCATTCCTGGTTTTCAGCAATTTGATTACGATGAGCCTTGGTGTGGTTTCCACTGTGTTTATCCTGCCTGTGGTTCATTGAACTTCTTGGATGTGTGGGTTTACAGTTTCCACCAAATTTGGAATATTTTCAGTCATTATTTCTTTAGACATATTTGTTTCCCAATCCCCATCTTTTTTCCTGTGACTTCAAATATACATATGTTTAGAACCACTTTACTTTGTTCTACAGGTTGATAAGGCTCTGATTTTTTTTTCAGTTTTTTTTTTTTTTTGGTCTGTGTTTAGTTTCTACTGTTGACTTTAAACTCGCTGATTATTTCTTTTACAGAAGATTAGTGCTGGTAAAGCCACGCCTGTTTCTTTTTAGATGCTACATTTTTATCTCTAGAAGTTCCATTTGATTTTTATTTTCTCCTTGTTGATATTTTCCTTTAAATCCTTTCACATACTTTAGTAACTGTTCCAAAGTCCAAATCTGCTAATTTCATCATCTGTCATTTTTTAAACCTGTTTCTGTTGACTGATTTTTCTTCTAGCTATGGGTCACAATTTTTTGGTTCATTCCATGTCTGGCAATTTTTGGTTGAATGCTCAACACTGTGAGCACTAGCATTTGTTTCATTCCTTTAAAGTGCCAGACTCCTTTCTGGAAAAAAGTTACTTTCAGATCAGGTAACTGTTTTATAGCTTGCTTAGTAAGTCTTTTTAGGGTGGGTTTAGAACAGTCTTTATGGTAGAGCTGAAATATCATCCCTACTGGTCAAGCATGTGTGGCTTAATATTCAGCAATAAACTCAAAAGCAGATTTCTGGAGCATTTTTCTCACAGATGGAAGCTAGCACTCCTACAGGCAGAAAGATAAAAAGAGGAAAACCCATGTAGAAATGTAACACTTCCACTTATATCTTGTTAGACAGCACTCAATCACATGAGCACACCTAGCTATAAGGAAGACTAGAAAAGTAGTCATTTAATCTGGGAGACAACATGCCCTGATAAATATTAGGGCTCTGTTGCTTGAGAAAATAGAAAGTATTTGGGTACACAATAAATAGTCTCTGCCATCATTCCTAAGATTACATTGAGAAGGCAAAGCATATGATTTACGTAAACAAGTGTAAAACATTTGTCTACAGAGCCAGACATCCTGGAGTGTGAAGTCAAGCGGGCCTTAGGAAGCATCACTACAAACAAAGCTAGTGGAGGTGATAGAATTCCAGTTGAGCTACTTCAAATCCTAAAAGATGCTGCTGCGAAATGCTGAACTCAATATGACCGGCAAATTTGGAAAACTCAGCAGTGACCACAGGACTGGAAAAGGTCAGTTTTCATTACAATCCCAAAGAAAGGCAATGCCAAAGAGTGCTCAAACTACTGCACAATTGCACTCATCTCACACACTAGCAAAGTAATGCTCAAAATTCTCCAAGCCAGGCTTCAAGAGTACATGAACCATGAACTTCCAGATGTTCAAGCTGGTTTTAAAAAAGGCAGAAGAACCAGAGATCAAATTGCCAACATCCGCTGGATCATCGAAAAAGCAAGAGAGTTCCAGAAAAACATATATTTCTGCTTTATTAACTATTCAAAGCTTTTCACTGTGTGGATCACAACAAACTGTGTTTCTTAAAGAGATGGGAATACCAGACCACCTGACCTGCCTCTTTAGAAATCTGTATGCAGGTCAGGAAGCAACAGTTAGAACTGGACATGGAAGAGACTGGTTCCTAATAGGAAAAGGAGTATGTTAAGGCTGTATATTGTCACCCTGCTTCTTTAACTTATATGCAGAGTACATCATGAGAAACGCTGGGCTGGAGGAAGCACAAGCTGGAATCAAGATTTCCGGGAGAAATATCAATAACCTCAGATATGCAGATGACACCACCAGAACAGAAAGCAAAGAACTAAAGAGCCTCTTGATGAAAGTGGAAGAGGAGAGTGAAAAAGTTGGTTTAAAACTCAACATTCAGAAAACTAAGATCACGGCATCTGGTTCCATCACTTCATGGCAAGTAGACAGGGAAACAGTGGAAACAATGAGACTTTATTTTCTTGGGCTCCAAAATCACTGCAGATGGTGACTGCAGCCATGAAATTAAAAGATGCTTGCTCCTTGGAAGAAAAGTTATGACCAACCTAGACAGCATATTAAAAAGCAGAGACATTACTTTGCCAACAAAAGTCCGTCTAGTCAAGGCTATGGTTTTTCCAGTGGTCATGTATGGATGTGAGAGTTGTGGACTATAAAGAAAGCTGAGTGATGAAGAATTGATGCTTTTCAACTGTGGTGTTGGAGAAGACTCTTGCGAGTCTTCTGGATGCTGAAGCTGAAACTCCCAATACTTTGGCCACTTGATGCAAAGAACTGACTCATTTGAAAAGACCTTGATGCTGGGAAAGATTGAAAAAGATTGAAGGTGGGAGGAGAAGGGGACGACAGAGGATGAGATGGCTGGATGGCATCACCGACTTGATGGACATGAGTTTGAGTATATTCTGGGAGTTGGTGATGGACAGGAAGGGCAGGTGTGCTGCAGTCCATGGGGTCACAAAGAGTTGGACATGACTGAGTGACTGAACTAAACTGAAACTACAAAAATTTTGTGATGAAGACTGTACTGAATACAAAAAGATCTTTCAACATAGTACTACACATGGCTTTCTTTTAGCAACCCATTATTAATGTGATTTTTAAAATTATTTGTGTCTTTGAAGAACTACTTAACTATTACAATGGGATTAAACTCTTTAAATGAGCCTTAGAAACTTTCCAATAACATTTATTCAAAGGAGTCAAGAACTAAGAGTAACATAATCTTTAGTTTTTGAAGTTTTGAGAATTGCAAATATTGAATCAAGTATTACAAAAGTATTTTTAATGTATAGGTGACCTAAAAAATAGAAGTAAAATTTCTAGGTACCAACAGGCCAGCCCCTTAGGAGGCCCCCTTTCAGTACAAGGCAAATTAAATTTAGAAATTTTCCATCTACCACAGGTATTGAACAAGGAAGTATATGTCTGTTCAGAGATCTGAAAGGAGAGATGTAAATATCCAGATTTTTTTTTTTAATATCCAGATTTTTATTTTCTTGTCTCTTCTGATATGAATCCCCAAAGCAATATATTAACATATACATTAGGATATGTTAGCAGAACTATACTATGCATATGCGCATGCTCAGTTATGTCTGACTCTGTACGACTCCTTGTACTATAGCCCACCAGGCTCCTTCGTCCATGGAATTTTCCAGGCAAGAATGCTGGAGTGGGTTGCCATTTCTAACCTAGCAAATCTGGCAGAGCAAACACAAAAGATTCTCACAGAAGGAAAAAAATAATTTAGTTGAAGTTTATCTCATAACCAAAAATTATGAATCAAGTAAAAATAATATAACATAAGCCAACATTAGCTGATACAAAACCCAGGAATATTAGAACCCCTAACAACTCCGTAATTGTAAAATCTGAGACTATAAAAATTGTTTTAAATAATTTAAAAATTAGAGGAAAAAACAACAGAAACCATAAGAACACAATATTAAAAAAAAAACCCAACTAGATGGTCTTTAAAAAACGAGTCAAATAGACATAGAAAAATGAAAAATATATGCCTTGAAATCAAATACTCAACAGAAGGATTAAAAAGCATATTAGACAAAGCTGAACAATGAGTGAATCAGAAAACCATTTCAAGGAAATTATCAAAAATACAGGACTTTAAGGGGAAAGTGGTGACAATGAATCTAAGAGGTCAAAACAAATGCAGGACTAAATGAGGTGGCCCAAAACATGTCTAACTGGAGTTCCAGAAGGAGGCAATTCTTTGGAAAGTTGGGGTCACTACTAAGCAGGATAAATGAAAGTAAGTCTGCAGCAATGGTCTTCAACCCTGGCTGTACCTTACATGTGTCAGCTAAGAAGCTTTAAGAACAGTACCTAGGCCTCTCCTTCCCCAACCAGCAATTTTAGAATTGGTGTGGAGTGGGTCAAGGTATCTGTATTTTCTTCAAAGCTTCCCAAGCTATTTTAGTGAACCCTCAGAGAACCAGCGATCCACACCTAGACATAGCTAGAGGCACAGAACAAAATTAAAGAGAAAAATGTTAAAACAACTACAGAGAATTAATTCTATCTACACAATAATAACGAAGGCTGACAAAGGCTTCTCAACAACAGAGGCTAAAAGAATAATAAAATAGTACCTGCAAAGTACTAAGAGAAAATAACTGTCAACCTAAAAACACTGAACCTAGAATGAAATGGGATACAAGAAGGAATTCAAAACATAAAGACAAAACACAGCGGACTATGCTGCCAGATAACTCACAGCTCATACATCTTTCTTTTCCTAAGTAATCAATCAATCAATCAATCAACATGTCAGTCTTTCTGGTCATCTGTTCCAGTAGTTTGTAAATATGACCAAACAAATTGACCTCAGTTTTAAAGTTAAAAGCAAACACATGGGCCCCACCCTAGATGTACCATAGCTCTAGGAGTAAGAGCCAAATTTTCCTTAAAAAGTCTAACAGATCAAGAGGATAATCAGATTTCAGAACTTCAAATTCTAGTTATTTCCTTCATTCAGTAATTCTCTTTAAGTATGGCTCCCCAAATGTCAGCATTATCATTCCTGGGAACTTGTGGAAATGCAAAATTACCAGGACCCATCCCAGATCTACTGGCCCAGCAATTCTGAGGATGGACTCTGCAACTGTGCTTTAACACTCAGATGATTCTGAAGGCAAGTCAGGCTTGAGAGAGCTTTTAGTCTCCTGCTCCTATTATCTACTGTCCACACTTCCACAAGAACAAACCCCCTGCTCTGCCCCACCAACACATCTTGTAGAGTAATGTTCCATGGCTGAGCAATGCTCATACACTCCTGGTCTCTTCACTGACTTTTCTTCTCATCTTTCATCTTGACTGTCACGTCTCTTACAGGGGTTCCCACGTAAAGGTTGTCCACTCTTCCAGACACCAGCATCTAGAAGGTGAAGTCCACTCATTCTCTAACTTCCTAGACCTCCAAAAACATTTGGATAAAAAAATCTCACCTTTTCTGAGACTCTCTACTCTCACGGCTTCCATGGTTAAGTGAGTATGATATTGATTTCCAAATTTCTCTTTATGATGCTGAAACCAGAAGAACCCACTACCTACCTGA